>NW_024114081.1:0-71633 GCF_003073215.2 Triticum urartu
CAAGGGGATCAAGAACGGAGTTACAAGTGATGATTTCAGGACTTTGAAGCCACCATAAGGAGTGCATGAAGCCTTGGACGAAATATACAAGATGCCACTTTATAAATTTCATCCAGAGGATATTCTAGGTGTTGCATCACCTTATTATTGGGCCAGGCCCATGTATTTTCGAAATACTTAAGTATATGCTTTTTTAGAGTCTGTATGTGTGGGGAGACAAGAGTTAGGGTTGGTTTCGGACCCCTCCTCCAAGGGCCACGAAATTCCCCCCATCTTCCTCCATATATACAACCCTTAGGGCATCGTTTATACTTTGGGGTTTTGTTTAGATTAAAGTTCGCCATAGCTGCAACTTCGCGTACTTCGTTCGTGTTCAACGACCAGACAAAGGCGTCACAAAACCCCACCTTTGATCAATAAAGCTTTCCTCTTATATTCGCAATATCCAGATTGCAATCTTAATTTCTTGCCCGTTCTTCATTTGCCTGCAGGAAATAGACCTTCGTGATCAGGTTGATCGTGCTGTGGCATCGTCAATAACCTCTCGGAGTTGGTTTAGCGATTGCTAAGGTGCGACGTCCTCACACGTTCGTAGTCGGATTGTCAAAGTCGACTTCCTCCAAAACGATAGCCACCATCTCATCGAAAGACAGGACACCTTTGCCTCTATCAAGTGGTATCAGATTTCCAGGTTGCTCAGTGAGATTTTACAGTTTTTTTTGTAGTTTCGATCGAGTCTGTTCTTCATACCTATAGTCCACGAAAAAGCCAAAAAAAATTAGGGTTAGTTCATCCTATCCGGACCCATCTGAGCCTTTGCATAATCTTTTCTGTATTTGCTTCGTTGAATTTGCGGTTGCATCATCGTGTCAAGTTGCTGGTCTTAGCGTCTAGTCCTTTAGAGTTTTGAGTTCTGTTCACAGGTTGTCACGTCGCCGCTGCCATATATCACCACCGCATCATCATCATCGCCGCTGACGTATACCACCACCGCCCCAACTTCATCGCCGCTGCCATATACCACCACCACATATTCACCACCAATCCGAGTCCATATACGCTACCTCCTATCCGCAGCCATCACGCCAATTTGAGTCCACCTGCAACATATATCTGCCACCAGTCCGAGTTCCACCAGATTCATCACCGCCACCAGTCCGAGTTCCACCAGATTCATCTCCGCCACCAGGCCGAGTCCAGTATTTTGTTACTCTGTTTTGGATTTCCAGATCACGCCATACTCCGAGTCGTGACAGAGTAGGACTCCAAATTTTCGTGCTACCCGCAGTAGAAAAATAGTTCCAAACTAAAAAAACTAAGTCTGAAAAATTCTGGCTAGGCAGTTTTTAGACCATTTGTAGACTTTTTCAAAAAAAATTGTTGCGAAGCAAAGAAAAGAGGAAAAAAAGAAAAAAAGAGGAAAAAAATTTCAGATTGTGCTCCTCCCTTGTTTACGTGCAGCGCCGTGATTTTGTTAGTGTTCTAGGCTCGCGTCTCTAGCACGGTCTAGCCTAGGACCAGCACAGTACCGCCGTTGAGCATTTATTCAACTTTGCATCTCTGAATTGATTATTGCTGACCCTTTTTGCTACCATATTATAAGCCTTCCCAGCTCCACATACATCTACGTCATGCGTTTGACTCTCCCTGGTAATCGCTCTATCCAAGCTTTGAGAGTTTTGACTATGACAGTTGCCGATCACCGCCTGCTGCTGTGTAAGAACTGGTAAGACTATGAGATTTTCTTGACGGATTTGTGACACCCACCACCACCTCTTATTAGTAGTCTGTAGGATCATATTCTTGTGTGTTTCTATTGCTGCTAACCATGGCAGGATCACAAGCCGACGAGACTGACTGGGAGAACATGACGAATAAGGAGTTGCATGATAAATTTCAGCAAATGATGAGTGGACAGGTGCAAGATGTGCTAAACAGATTTGAAGAGGCCATGGAGAAGATAGATGGCATGGAGAAGACGTTTGAAACAAAGCTCGATAACAAGTTTAATGAATTGCTCCCGCGTCTTCCACCACCACCACCGGCTGCACCTAACGCACCTCTACAACAACAACAACAACAACAACAACAACAACAACAACAACAACAACAACAACAACAACAACAACAACAACAACAACGACGACGACGACGACTACCTCCACATCGTGAAACAGCCCTCCGCTGAGCGAGCCATGTCCCCCATGTGCCTGGCCAAACTATTGGTGCTTCTGTTGATACTTCTCTGGCTCCTACTGCTGATGACGAGGAGGATGATTATGTGAGAGATTATGAGGATGAGGTTGATTAAAATCAGAACTACGTGCAACCACCAGCACCACAACCACCAGGTCATCCACATGCAAATAATCACAATGGTAGGGCTCCCCCTCAGGTACGAGATCATGGCCATCTCTCTAAACTGAAATTGAATATTCCACCATTTGAGGGTAGATACATTCCTGATATATATCTTACTTGGGATTTAGAAACCGAACAACGTTTTACATGTTTAGAATATCCCGAGGAGAGACGTGTTGCTGCTGCTGCACTTTGTGCTTTCACTAGTTCTGCTTGTGTGTGGTGGTATTCCTGATAATATTCCAACTACTTGGGCTTATTTGAAAACTGCTATGCGTACTCGTTGGGTTCCACCATATTATCAACATGAATTACTTTAAAAATTGCAGCGTTTAAGAGAAGGAAAAAATTCTGTAGAGGAATATTATCAGGAATTACAAACTGGCATGATTAGATGTGGTATTGTTGAGGATAATGAAGCTATGCTTGCATGTTTTATGGGTGGATTAAATAGAGAGATTCAGACCATTCTAGAGTATAAGGAGTATAATAATATCACTCGTTTATTCCATCTTGCTTGTAAAGCTGAACGTGAAGTGCGGGATCGACATGCATTGGCACGAACTAACTATTATTCAGGTCGACCTTCCTCATGGACACCGCGTGCATCCTCTACTTCCACACATTCTACTTCATCGGCACCTCCATCAGCTGCCACCTCCAGCCGTGATACAAGAAAGCAGGCACAACCACCCCCTATCTACCAAGAGCACACCTGCCGGGCATGTACAGAACTCTTCTTCTTCAATGGCATCAACATGGCACACGAGTGATATTATTTGTCATCGTTGTAAGGGAAGAGGTCATTATGCGAGAGAATGCAAATCTCAGCGTGTGATGATTGTTACTGAGGATGGTGGGTATGAGTCCGCTAGTGACTATGATGAGGAGACTTTGGCTCTTATTCCACGTGAAGAACACGGTGGAGATGATTCTGATCATGAGACGCAATACATGGCTCCTGAAGATGCTGACAGGTATGGGTGTTTAGTTGCTCAACGTGTTTTGAGTGTGTAGGTTACACAAGCTGAGCAAAATTAGAGGCATAATTTGTTCCATACAAAGGGAGTTGTGAAGGAATGTTCTGTTCGCGTGATCATAGATGGAGGGAGTTGCAATAACTTGGCTAGCATGGAGATGGTGGAGAAGCTATCTCTCACCACAAGACCACATCCACATCCTTACTACATCCAATGGTTCAACAACAGCGGTAAGGTTAAGGTAACACGTACTGTTCGTGTGCATTTTAGTATCTCTACATATGCTGATTATGTTGATTGTGATGTGGTACCTATGCAAGCATGTTCCTTATTACTTGGTAGACCATGGCAATTTGATAAAAATTCTGTACACCATGGTAGAAACAATCAGTATACTCTTGTTCATAAGGATAAAAATATTACTTTGCTTCCTATGACTCCTGATTCCATTTTGAAAGATGATATTAATAGAGCTAATAAAGCAAAACAGGAGACAAATAAGAGTGAAAATCAGATTGTGGCAAAAGAATTTGAGCACCACATGAAGCCTAATAATACACCATCTACTGTTGTTTCTGAAATTAAATTGAAAAGTGCATGTTTACTTGCCACCAAATCTGATATTGATGATCTAGATTTTAGCAAATCTGTTTGCTATGCTTTTGTGTGCAAAGAGGCATTATTTTCATTCGAGGACGTGCCTTCCTCTTTGCCTCCTGTTGTTACTAACATTTTGCAGGAGTTCGCTGACGTCTTTCCACAAGACGTGCCACCGGGATTACCACCTATTCGAGGGATTGAGCATCAGATTGACTTAATTCCCGGTGCTTCGCTACCCAACTGTGCACCATACCGTACCAATTCAGAGGAGACGACGTCAAGTCTAGGAGCTGCTTGACAAAGGCTATATTCGCAAATCCCTTAGTCCTTGTGTTGTTCCTATTATTTTAGTGTCGGAAAAGGATGGTACGTCGCGTATGTGTGTTGATTGTAGAGGCATTAATAATATTACTATTCGTTATCGTCATCCTATTCCTAGGCTAGATGGTATGCTTGATGAATTGAGTGGCTCTACAATATTCTCCAAAGTTGATTTGCGTAGTGGATACCATCAAATTCGTATGAAATTGGGTGATGGATGGAAAACTGCATTTAGAACTAAGTTTGGTTTATATGAGTGGTTAGTCATGCCTTTTGGGTTAACTAATGCACCTAGTATTTCATGAGGTTAATGAATGAAGTTTTACGTGCTTTCATTGGACGATTTGTGGTAGTTTATTTTGATGATATATTGATTTATAGTAAATCTTTGGAGGAACATTTGGAACATTTATGTGCTGTTTTTATTGCTCTACGTGATGCACGTTTGTTTGGTAACCTTGAAAGTGCATCTTTTGCATCGACCGAGTATCTTTTCTTGGCTATGTTGTTACTCCACAGGGAATTGAAGTTGATAAAGCCAAGATTGAAGCTATTGAGAGTTGGTCGCAGCCCAAAACGGTCACACAAGTGAGGAGTTTCCCTGGCCTCACTGGTTTCTATAGGCGTTTTGTGAGAGATTTTAGCACCATTGCTGCACCTCTCAACGAGCTTACAAATAAGGATGTGCCTTTTGTTTGGGGTACCGCACATGAAGAAGCTTTCACGGTATTGAATGATAAGTTGACACATGCTCCTTTACTCCAATTTCCTGATTTTAATAAGACTTTTGAGCTTGAATGTGATGCTAGTGGAATTGGATTATGAGGTGTGTTATTACAAGATGGAAAACCTGTTGCATACTTTTCTGAAAAATTGAGTGGGCCTAGTCTGAACTATTCTACTTATGATAAAGAATTATATGCTCTTGTTCGGACTTTAGCAACATGGCAACATTATTTATGGCCCAAGGAATTTGTTATACATTCTGATCATGAATCTTTGAAACACATTAAAAGTCAAGCAAAACTGAACCGTAGACATGCTAAATGGGTTGAATTCATTGAGACTTTCCCTTATCTCATTAAACACAAGAAGGGTAAAGAAAATGTTATTGTTGATGCATTGTCTCGTCTTTATACTATGATTTCACAAATTGACTTTAAAATATTTGGTTTGGAGGCCATCAAAGATCAATATGTGCATGATGCTGAATTTAAAGATGTATTGCAGAATTGTAAGGAAGGGAGAACTTGGAACAAGTTCGTTCTTAACGATGGATTTGTGTTTCGTGCTAACAAGCTATGCATTCCAGTTAGCTCCGTTTGTCTTTTGTTGTTGCAGGAGGTGCATGGAGGAGGATTAGTGGGACACTTTGGCGTCAAGAAGACGGAGGATATACTTGCTACACATTTCTTTTGTCCAAAGATGAGACGAGATGTTGAGCGTTTTGTTGCTCGCTGCACTACATGTCAAAAAGCTAAGTCACGACTCAATCCTCATGGTTTATATATGCCTTTGCCTGTACCTAGTGTTCCTTGGGAGGATATATCTATGGACTTTGTTTTAGGTTTACCTTGAACAAAGAAAAGGAGGGATAGCGTATTTGTTGTCATGGATAGATTTTCGAAAATGGCACACTTTATACCATGTCATAAAAGCGCTGATGCTGTTAATGTTGCTGATTTGTTCTTTCGTGAAATTATTCGCTTGCATGTTGTGCCAAATACTATTGTTTCAGATCGTGATACGAAATTTCTTAGCCACTTCTGGAGATGTTTATGGGCTAAGTTGGGGACTAAACTATTTTTTAGTACTACTTGTCACCCCCAAACTGATGGACAAACTGAAGTAGTCAATATAACATTGTCTACTATGCTTAGGGCTGTTTTGAAGAATAATAAGAAAATGTGGGAAGAATTCTTGCCTCATATTGAATTTGCTTATAACCGTTCATTGTATTCTACTACTAAGATGTGCCCTTTTGAAATTGTGTATGGTTTCCTACCTCGTGCACCTATTGATTTGTTGCCTCTTCCATCTTCGGAGAAGGTTAATTTTGATGCTAAAGACCGTGTTGAATTGATTTTAAAAATGCATGAGTTAACTAAGGAAAACATTGAGCGTATGAATGCTAAATATAAACTTGCTGGAGATAAGGGTAGAAAACATGTTGTGTTTGCACCTGGAGATCTTGTTTGGTTACATTTGTGTAAGGATAGATTTCCTAATTTGCGCAAATCAAAGCTAATGCCACGTGCTGATGGTCCCTTTAAGGTGTTAGAGAAAATAAATGATAATGCATATAAACTTGAGCTGCCTGCAGATTTTGGGGTTAGTGCCACTTTTAACATTGAAGATTTGAGGCCTTATTTGTGTGAGGAAGATGAGCTTCCGTCGAGGACGACTTCATTTCAAGAAGGGAAGGATGATGAGGACATCAATACCATTGTTACACCCACAGCCCTTGCTGCTATACATACTGGACCAATTACTAGAGCTCGTGCACGCCAATTAAATTATTAGGTACTTTCGTTTCTTAGTGATGGTTCTAATGTTCATGAGAATATGATGCTGCCTAAATAGGATACATTTGTTTTGCTTACAAATGAAGGGCCTGGCATGCATAAGAGAGATGAACACTGGAGCAAGACCAAGCATGGGGATGATGGCATGTGCAAGGGGATCAAGAATGGAGTTACAAGTGATGATTCCAGGACTTTGAAGCCACCATAAGGAGTGCATGAAGCCTTGGATGAAATATACAAGATGCCACTTCATAAATTTCGTCCAAAGGCTATTCTAGGTGCTGCGTCACCTTATTATTGGGCCAGGCCCATGTATTTTCGAAATACTTAAGTATAGGTTGTTTTTAGAGTCCGTATGTGTGGGGAGACAAGAGTTAGGGTTGGTTTCGGACCCCTCCTCCAAGGGCCATGAAATTCCCCCCTCTTCCTCCATATATACAACCCTTAGGGCATCATTTAGACTTTGGGGTTTTGTTTAGATTAAAGTTCGTCATAGCTGCAACTTCGCGTACTTCGTTTATCTTCAACGACCAGACAAAGGCGTCACAGAACCCCACCTTTGATCAATAAAGCTTCCGTCTTATATTCGCAATATCCATATTACAATCTTAGTTTCTTGCCTGTTCTTTGTTTGCCTGCAGGAAACAGACCTTTGTGGTTAGGTTGATCATGCTCCGGTGTGGTCAGTAACCTCTCGGAGTTGGTTTAGCGATTGCTAAGGCGCGACGTCCTCGCACGTTTGTAGTCGGATCGTCAAAGTCAACTTCCTCCAGAACGATAGCCACCATCTCATGGAAAGATGGGACACCTTTGCCTCTATCATGAACACAAAGGTTCAGGGTCGACTCCCACTTCTACAATGCATAACCTTTCATTTTACTTCTCTCTCTTCATGAAGTTGTAGTATTGAAATTTTATCTGACGAAAAGCCAGTAGAGTATAACCCGCATAACTTTCGAGTTCACACAGATTAGGGAAGGCATAGGTTCAGCCCATCGGGGCATCTTAGGAACATATACCATAAATTTCAAGAATAAGTTACACAAGCTCGATAGTAGAGCATGCTTGAGAAAGCAGAGGATACAATTTACCAAAGGCATTATGTATCCGAGGAAAATCTCACAAGCTTATTGAATATGAAGGACGTTGTTGTATAAAATCCGAAAAAGGGTCTGGTGGTCTACAAGGGATCTGATGTGAGCATCAGTACTCAACCAGAGGAAGAAAGAATGCAAGGACATCAGATTATAGAAACAACTGACTAACTCAAGGCTCAATCGCAAAGGAATTATGAATTCCAAGACAAGGGATCAGAAGCAATGCTCTGATTAGGAATGGATAGGTAGAGTAGCCTTAGGGGTACAATCGATGGCGATTTGATTGGTCAAGATCCAGCACATGTTAAAATGACGTCTGAGCCAAAAGGATGAATTCTAGGATCTGATTGAGGATTGCGAGCATTCGCAACATATTGTATCAACGGACTCAAAATGATAATGAAAAAGGATGACAATAAGATTACTAGACTTATGGTATTAACCATAATGCAAGCAAGCAAGACATTCAAGAAAAAATGGCTGTTGAGGATTTTCGGAAGAACGAATGGTATTACGAAGACTTTTGTGAAGTACATGAATCAACTGAGGATGAGAGGATACTCGATAGGTGCAAAAAATTATCCGTAGGGGTATTCAGGTGACAAGGAACTGCAAGGCAGTAAGCTCAAGGGATTCTCAGAACAACGGAGAGCAGTTTAGGGCATCTGGTAATAACAAGATCATTGGGATTGAATGTAAGAATGGAAGGTTTATGAAGTTATCAATAGGGATATAACAGTGGTAGGGAATTTGCAAAGGCGGTGGGTACGAGTGTCTCGGGAGAACATCATAGAGTAACCTCGGAATCTTCTGGTGCAGCAAACGATCATCGGTAATAAGGTGCTCTTCGGGTGAAAGTGATCACGAGATCCTAAAGTTAGATTTAGCAAAATTCATTTAACTCGAATAGAAGAGAGATCAGAGTCCCATAGTATAGACGAGGAATAAAAGATCCTAATACCACCCAATTTCGACATGGGCCGGTAAGCCACACAACCATGTTAGCAAATCAGGTTTTTCATAGACTAGACTCAACTTTGGCCAAGGAGTTGGAAAGGGGGATCCTACGGGCAGTCAGCTCTGATACCAACTTGTGACGCCCCCGATTCAATCATACACTAATCATACACGCAAATGTGTACGATCAAGATCAAGGACTCACGGGAAGATATCACAACACAACTCTAGACACAAATTGAAATAATACAAGCTTTATATTACAAGCTAGGGGCCTCGAGGGGTCGAATACATTAGCTCGAATACACAAGAGTCAGCGGAAGCAACAATATCTGAGTACAGACATAAGTTGAACAATTTTGCCTTAAGAAGGCTAGCACAAAAGCAACAACGATCGAAAAGGCAAGGCCTCCTGCCTGTGAGCCTCCTAACTACTCCTGGTCGTCGGTGGTATTCATGTTGTAGTAGGAACCCTCGGGGTAGTAGCAGTCGTCAAAGGTGGTATCTGGCTCCTGGACTCCACCATCTGGTTGCAGCAACCAGAAATAAGAAAGAAGGGGGAAAAGGGGTGGCAAAGCAACCGTGAGTACTCATCCAAAGTACTCGCAAGCAAAGATCTCCACTACTTAATTATGCACCAGTATCACTTGAAGGGGTAGTATCTGTGGACTAACTGCAAAATGCCAGAATAAGAGAGGGAGAAGCTAGTCCTATCGAAGACTAGTATCTTCTGGTAACCACCATCTTGCAGCAACAGGAGGGAGTAGAGTAGCATAAAGTAAAGTAGTAGTAGTGTTATCAACCTCGGCCAGAGATCCTTTCTCGACTCCCTGCAAGAGAGCAATCCCAGAGCCATACTATCCATTTCTCATATCCATTTCTCATCTCAAGTATCCAATTCTAGTTGTATCAATCTGGATACAACTCCAAGTGTCCGTTACCGTAGGACAGGCTGTCGATAGATGTTTTCTTCCCTGCAGGGGTGCACCAACTTACCCAACACGCTCCATCAACTCCGGCCGGACACACCATCAGGTCATTACCGACCTCGGCCGATCAACACACCGCAGTCCTACCTAGGCTCAATAGAGAGGCCAACACGTCGGTCTACATCCTAAATGCGAAGGGGTCATGGGCCATCGCCCTTTGCAATCCTGCACGTTGCGTACGCGGCCGGTGAGCA
This sequence comes from Triticum urartu, assembly GCF_003073215.2. Classification (NCBI taxonomy): domain Eukaryota; kingdom Viridiplantae; phylum Streptophyta; class Magnoliopsida; order Poales; family Poaceae; genus Triticum; species Triticum urartu. The sequence continues at coordinate 10,025 of NW_024114081.1, forward strand.
GACCTAGCCTCCCTTATACAAGGCGAGGCGTTCCAGTCCAACCAGGCGCGCGCCGCTCCATCGCTGACGTCCGTTGAGCTTTTGGCTGATACATACGACACAAAGTGCCCACACTTATTCCCGCGTGATGGTTAGTGCTATCAGGACAGAGGCCCCTCGGATCAAATATCCAAACCGTTAGTGTGTTGGTAGTGCGGTCACGAGCAGAGACTCACGATCGATGTGACCCCATCGCCCCGTCTCGAGGACTTGCGGCAAGGGCTAAGAATGCCCGACCACGCCTTGTAAATATCTCATGGGCACCTTCCAGGTCAACCCGACTCCACATCACTCGCAATTAAGCTCACGCGGGTGCCCCTCAGGGCCGACCCGTCTTTAGTAACATGGTTCAGTGTAAAGTCATAGTAACCATAGTAACTTTGTGTCTAACACCAAGGGAAACCCTGAGGAACCACCCTCGGTGGATTCCACTCGATGTAATCATCAAGGTGAACATACGAGGAACCACCCTCGAGGTTCACACTTGAGGGGTTGCACAACAGAGTCGTATCAGAAGTGGTTAAGGAGGAAATCACCCTCGATGACCACGACCGAATAGCTACACTACAGAGATCTCATCAGGAGTGATGTATGAGGTGTCATGTCAGGACCCCGATCCTAAGACACATCGATCTAGCATGTAACACATCATATCACTTTGCGGCCTCACGCACGGTATTCCCACGGGTGCCACCTTACTTGGCCCAGGACCGTTTGCGCCTTTTGGCTCACGTATATGATAGTGTCACTAGCATCCATATGACAGAGAACCCGGGCCGACATGGCTAGTCGTGAACCCAAAGCGGCGCTAACCCATGAGGACAGGTATACATGAATCACATCGAGCATGTCGGTCATCAACGTGTGAATCCGGGCTGTAGCACTGGGCTAACAGGACTCCGGTAACCCGGGCTATAGCAGGCTAGGCAGGACTCCGGAAGTCACCGCGTGACATTTCCCCGAAGGGACAGACACAGGAACGAAGTGAAACACATGCCGTCCAGTCAAGTGTTCCAAGCAGTAGTGCTGGGCTAGCAGGACTCCGGTGAACCGGGCTGTAGCAGACTACTATCGCTCAGAAAGCACTAGAATACATTTCCCCATATGATAGGCTGCCAAGGATAAACAACTATATTGTCGGATCCCACTCATACCAAGCATTTCAATCATACACACAATATGCCCGATATGAGTACATACAACATGGCATCACAACAAGACTCTACGACTCAAGTATTTATTCAATAGGCTCCGAGGAGCGAGATATTACAAACATGGGTCTCACGACCCAACATTCAGAGCATACAAGTCAAAGCACATGCGGAAGCTTAACATGTCTGAGTACAGACATCTACAAATGAAAAAGGCTGAGAAGCCTGACTATCTACAAGACCCTCCCAAGGTACAAGATCGTAGCTGAGGTAACGAGCTAAATGTCGAAGTCCAAGCGGAACTACTAGCGGGACTGAAGTCTCTCTGCAAAACATAAACTAAGAAAACATGAGTACAAATGTACCCAGCAAGACTTACATCAGAACTAACTACATATGCATCGGTATCAACAAAGGGGGTGGTGGAGTTTAACTGCAGCAGGCCAGCTTTGACTCGGTGGCTATCCTGAACTACGATTGCAAGTAACTCTTTGAGGTGGCGCACGCGAGTCCACAAATTCACCATACCAATACACCACTATGGATCCGCTCCCGTCTCCCTGTGAGAACGCCATCCATATCACTCACACTTATCTTGCGCATTTTAAAGTATCCACTTTCGCTTGTCTATGAACTATGCAAGGGGTCCAAGTTTCCATATCCGAGGAATCCGGCTATTCGAATAGATAATGATAACCCTACAGGGGTGTACTTCTTCACACACGCTCTCGCCACTTATCGCCCTGTACATGTCATGTACCTCGGCAACCTTCAAGCGGAAGCCGGGCGAGGGAGTCGGCCACGACCTGACTAACCAACAAGTCTCTTGTCCAGGTTTATCGCCTATTCGGGTTCCATCCGCAAGGAGATCCGGCCAGGGTGTCGCTCACGGCCCCAAACGATGTGTGCAGGGTTCCCAAGCCCACCTCAACGGGTGGATCTATGCTTGGTACACCGTGCCACGCTGCCTAGTCTGTCCCAAGCTCACCTATACCGGGTACCACTTGGTAGACTACTAACACAACCTACAAACACCAGAAACTAGTTGCAACTCCTGGACAGAGATCAGGTTGATTAATAAGTCGAGAGGGGCACTTAAGCATTCCAATGCGTGGTAGTAGCTGTTCATGGATCACAAACACAGAACTCAGTTCCTGAGGACGGCTACAATGAGACAACCCACCATGTACTCCTACATGGCCTCTCACCGCTACCTTTACCAAATCCTGTTCACACACTTAGCTCTCAACGGTAGGACATGTTCACCACATTCCAATTCATCCCCGATGAATCAGACCCGACTCAACTCTAAGCAGTAGCGGGCATGACAACAAGCATGAATGAGTAGGCACATCAGGGCTCAAACAACTCCTACTCATGCTAGTGGGTTTCATCTATTTACTGTGGCAATGACAGGTCATGCAGAGGAAAGGGGTTCAACTACCGGAGCATGTAACAGTTGAAACGTTGTTGTCCTATTGCAGTAAAAGAGAGCAGGAGCGAGAGAGTGGGATTGTATCGGAATGAGCAAGGGGGTTTTGCTTGCCTGGCACTTCTAAAGATAATATAGTTCTTCATCGGTGTCATCGATCTCATCGTCGAAACCACGTCTATCGAGAGGGGACAACACCGACAACAGAGAAAGAACACACGATCAATGCAATGCACAATATGATGCATGATCATGACATGGCAATATGCTTGTGTTTGAGCTAATGCAACTAGAAATCAAATTAAATGAAGTTGGTTTGAACCCAAGGTTCAAATTCAAACTCCACATGTGGTTATTTAAATGCCATTAACATGTTTTCAGTTATACAGCAGGTATAACTTAGTTTTTCATGCATGAAAATGGTACAGATGGATAGATTGCATTTTTCTGATAATTTTTCATATATAACTTATTTCATTTGGAGTTACGGTTTAATTTCTATGAATTTTTGAAGTTCAAATCATTTTCTGGATTTTCTGGTTATTTAGAATTAAACAAAATCCAGTAAATGATTTACTGCGTCGGCATGACATCACACTGACGTCAGCGGTCAACGGAGCAGCCCAGGTCAATCTGACCAGTGGGTCCCGCGTGTCAGTTACTAACTAAACTATCCTGGTTTAATTAGCACTTGTAAGTGCATCTAGTGCCACCCCTAGTTGGTTTTGGAGTATTGACGACAAACCTAGTTGATGGACTAATGTGTTTGTGAGAATTGCAGGATAACACAGGTAGAAGTCCCTCATTGATTCAGTTTTACTACCAGAGATGACCCATAAAAATGTATGAAGACATTGAAGTTAAAGGTGGTATATGAAGATATTCACATTGAAGACTATGACAAAAGAAGACACGTTATGAAGCCTATGGAGCTCGAAGACTTAGATCTTTCGTAGTTCTTTTTCTTTTGTGTTGAGTCATAGGAACCACCGTACTGTTAAGTGGGGTCCAGGAGAACCAGTCAGAATGACTGAAGTGATGCCTAAACCAAAAACCTATGTCTTCGAGTGAAGACAATGAGAGCGAATCTTGTCCAGAGCCGGACAAGTCAGCTTTGCTTGTAGCCCAAGTAAAGTTGTCATGAGAGTTTGAAATCTGACCGTTGGGACACGTGTCAGTTCCTTAGTGACCCAGGGTCATTTTGGACAAATCAGGTCGGGTTGCCAAGTGGCTATAAATAGCCCACCCCCTACAACCATAAACGGTTGGCTGCTCAGATTTCAGTGCACGGCTTTTATCGTTTGAGAGCAACCCACCTCGAAGCCTTTGAGAGAAAATTCCTAGCGAGGAGAAAGCCCTAACCACCCAGAGCCAGAGTAAATTGGGCATCACTTAAGTCTTCTTGTCTGAGTGTGATCGAAGACTTATTACACTTGAGGACTGTGCATCCTCCAGCTGGTTAGGCGTCGCGTTCTGAGCATCCAAGAGACATTGTGGATTGCCAGTGAACGAAGTTTGTGAAGGTTTGGGGGTCTACCTTGAAGACTTACCCAGAGTGATTGGGCGAGGACTATGTGACCTTAGCTCAAGGAGAATACGGTGAGGACTTGGTGTCCTGAGCTGCGTGTTCAGGACTGGGTGTCCGGGACTGGGTGTCCTAAGGTTTAAATACCTAGCCGCTCCAACCAGACGTAGTAACTGGAACTGGTCCAACACATTATTGTCTTCAACGAGTCACTGGTTTCATCTTCACTTCCTTTTACTTACTGTTACTCATTGTGAAGCCATTGCATGCTTGCTATATCTTTTGTCTTCACAACGTAACTGTATGATTTGTTTGGCTTCATAACTTCTTCCTACCTGATCCTTATTACACTGCAACTACTTGTCATTGTGCTTTCACTCTATTGAATACTTGACCATGGCTTGCCTAGTGTAATCTAACTTCCGCTGCATAGTGATAGGCATATCTCTACTGTTTGTCTTCATAACTTCCATGTTTTGAAGACTTTCAGAAAAATCGCCTATTCACCCCCCCTCTAGTCGATATAACGCACTTTCAATTGGTATCAGAGCAAGGTGCTCCCTTGTTCTGTGTGATTCGGTTTAACCACCTGGAGTTTTAGCTATGTCGACTGCAGGGATAATTAAAGTCTCCGCTGCGTGCCCCGTCTTCGATGGAACTGAATATCCCTACTGGAAGAATAAGATGCGTATGCATCTTGAAGCCATTGACGTTGACCTATGGTATGTCGTCGAGAACGGCATTCCCAAGGCTGGAGAAGGTGTCACTGTTGCTGATGTCAAGAAATTCGTTCAACTGGACTCTACTACCAAGAACATCATCTGTGGTCATCTGACCAAAGGACAGTATGGCCGTGTGAGTGCTTTGAAGACATCCAAGCTGGTCTGGGACTGGCTCTCCAAGGTCAATGAAGGCATCTCAACCCAGCGAGATCAAAGAATCAGTGTCCTTCGCAATCTCTTCAACCGCTTCAAGCGAAATGACAATGAGAATGTCCAGCACACATTTGACAGACTCACTGACATCACAAATGAGCTTCAAGCCCTCGGCGCTACTGAGATCACCAAACATGAAGTCGTCAAGACGCTGCTGAGATCACTTGATAGTTCGTTTGACATCCTAGCCCTGATGATTCAAGAACGTCCTGATTTCAAGACACTCGATCCATTTGACATACTTGAGAGGCTCAACACACATGAGTTTCAGCTTTCTGAGAAAAGAGATATCTACGGTCCAAACTATGGGCGAACTCGTGCCTTGATGGCAAAAGCTATTTCCTCATCTGAAGAAGAATCTGACAGCAGTTCTGATGATCCTGAAGACATTGGAAGGGAACTTGCAATGCTAGTGAAGAAGTTCCAAAAATTCACCAAGAAGAAAGGCTTCAGAAAGTCTTCACGATCAAGCTCAAGAAATGATGAAGCTTCTGCTCATGACTACAAGAAGAAAACATGCCACAAGTGCAACAAAACTGGACACTTCATCTCTGAGTGTCCACAGTGGGACAATGAGAACAGAAAGAAGAAGAAGAGCAAGGAATATGACTCTGACGACAAGAAGAAGAAGAAATACACAAAGTCTTCTTCCAAGTCTTCCTCAAAGTCTTCATCACACAAGAAGAGCTCATCTGGCAAGGCACATGCGTTTATTGGCAAGGAAATGGATTCTGAGGAGGAGTCCGCTTCTGAGGAGGCAGAGGTGGAGTCTGAGGAGGAGTCTGATTCTGGCATTGCAAGTCTGGCTACAGCATACGTCGCCAAGTCCATCTTCAACACTGAAGACAATGATTTCATCACCGACACCGATGCAAATGACAAGGACTACTCCACTCCAACCTACTGCTTCATGGCACGCGGTGCCAAGGTAAACAAACGCACTACTCACTATCAAACATCTAGTGATGATGACTCTGATTGTGATCCAAAAACCAGTTACAAAACACTTGCTAAAATTGCAACTGAACAACAAAAGGCCATGGAACATATTCAAAAACTGTTAGACAGAAGCGATGATCTGTTGGGTGCTGAAATGACTCGATCTGAATCCTTAATTGAAGACATAAAAAATCTTCACGTTAAGTATCAAGAACTTGAAGATCGTCTTGATACTCTCTCAACAACTCATGAAAAGCTTTCCTATGATTATCTTCAAAGGAAGCAAGAACTTGAGAAATTGAGAGCGGCTCATGAAGATCTTCAAAAGGAAAACGAGTCACTTCGCGCCGAACAGATCAGTTCCGCTCAGGAAGGATTTGAACCACCATGTCTTAAATGCATTGAGCATGATAATGCTACTTCTGTTGCTGAATGTTCCACTGCTACTGCTGTTGCAATATCTTCAACTATTGATGTGGTAACTAACCCCTCTGCTGAGGATACCACTGCTATTGCTAATGAGAATACTAGGTTGAAGACATTGCTTGAAACAGGGATGTACAAAAGTCTTAAAGGACATCAGACATTATGTGATGTCCTCAAGAAGCAGATTCTGAACCAAAACCCTAGGAAAGAGGGTGTTGGGTTCGTAAGGAAAATAAATGCAGATGGCTCTTACTGGAAACCTGAGCAGTACCCCAAAACCAAGTGGGTTGCTGCAAAGGAACCTTCAGCAGATCCATCCAATTTATCTGGCTTCACTTGTGCTAACCCCATTATCATTGATGAATCCTTTGATGAAAACTATATACTATTTAAGAATCAGAATGGTGAAGTGTTTGCCAGGTACATTGGTACCAACTGCAGGAATGGACCGCCTATGAAGAAGATCTGGGTTCCGAAAAAGTGTCTGGAAAATCTTCCTGTGAATGTCTTCATGACACCTCACTTGAAGAAGACAAACCTCAGACCAAAGGCTTCATACGGTCCAAACGCTTCATACAAACAGAGGACTCACCTGAGTCACACTAACGCAAATGTTTTGCAGGGAAACCATACTTAGGCATATGAATATGAGAGCGGTTCATCAAACCGTCATGTTCATATGACCAAAAATTATTCTGCTTATTCTTATGAGTACTATTGTCCACCTGCAAGACTGTTTGCTAAGGCTTCAAAGCCAAAATTCTCAGATGCTGCACTTAGACTTATTGCTTCTAAGCCACCCTTGAAGATGTGGGTGGTTAAGAAGGCTTAACTCTCTTTTGCAGGGAAAGGTCTCCAGCAGAAAACCAAAATCTTCTGACGCTATTGCTGGGGACCTTAAAAATCTTGTAGGGCGCAAGATAAAATGCCCGAATGGCATCATTATGTACTTCGTTCCTGAATCGCATGCTACTCTCCCTATTAGTCCTAATCTGGATCTAAGTTTTCATAACCCACTGGTTCGTCAAATGTTTTTGCTTCACAATTCTCTTCGTGAAGCCTATCCCCCTAACTGCACTGTAGGGTACGACACCAGCGTCTTCAAAGTCCTCAGAATGGATTATTGACAGTGGATGTACAAATCACATGACTGGCAAAAGAAGCCTTCTTATGGACTCAACCTTACGTCCATCCGACAAGAGCCACATCACATTTGCTGACACTGGTAAAAGTAAGGTATTGGGTCTAGGTAGAGTTGCAATCTCAAAGGATCAACACATGGATAAAGTCATGCTTGTTGAATCCCTTGGCTTCAACTTAATGTCTGTCTCAATGCTTTGCGATTTGAACATGATTGTAATGTTTGGAAAACATCGTTGCCTTGTACTAATGGAATCTGACAAGTCTCTAGTGTTTGAAGGGTATCAAAAAGATGATTTGTACGTGGTAGATTTCTCAGCAGGGCCACAGCTTGCAGTATGTCTTCTAGCAAAGGCTTCAGAATGCTGGCTATGGCATCGGAGACTTGGACATGCTGGCATGAGGAACCTCCACACCCTTGCGAAGAAGAAGCATGTTATAGGCATCAAGGGCGTCAAGTTCAAGAAAGACCATTTATGCAGTGCCTGTGAAGCAGGGAAGATGACGAGGGCAAAACATCCATCGAAGACAATCATGACCACTACTCGACCCTTCGAACTGCTTCACATGGATCTTTTTGGTCCCACTCACTACTCAACTTTTACTACTACTGCTTGCCTCTATGGTTTTGTTATTGTTGATGATTATTCTCGATATACTTGGGTGCACATAATCCTTTACAAGACTGAAGTGCAGGATGTCTTCAGACGCTTCGCCAATCGAGCTATGAACAATTTTGGCGCCAAGATAAAGCACATCAGAAGTGACAATGGCACTGAATTCAAGAACACTGGCCTTGATACATATCTTGATACCTTGGGCATCACACATGAATTCTCAGCTCCGTACACGCCACAGCAGAATGGCGTCGTCAAACGCAAGAACAGAACACTCATTGAGATGGCCAGAACGATGCTAGATGAATACAAGACTCCAAGAAAATTCTGGACTGAAGCCATTGACACTGCATGCCATACAATCAATCGTGTTTATCTTCACAAGCTTCTGAACAAGACATCTTATGAGCTCCTTACTGGAAAAAAGCCAAATGTCAGTTACTTCAGAGTATTTGGCGCAAGGTGCTGGATCAAGGACCCACATCACACCTCAAAATTTGCACCAAAAGCACATGAGGGTTTTATGCTTGGATATGGAAAGGATTCGCACTCCTACAGAGTCTTCAATCTCTTTCATTACAAAGTGGTTGAAACAGTGTATGTGCGGTTCGATGAGACAAATGGCTCACAAAGAGAGCAACTGCCAAGTGTGCTGGATGAAGTTCCATCCAGTGAATCAATCAAGCTAATGGGAACTGGAGAGATTATACCTTCTGAAGCTCATCCTGAAGAAGAACTTATCATTTCAGCACCTGATCAACATGAAGACATTGCTCAGCCTGAAGACATTCCTTCCAACAACGACAGTGAACAGCAAGAGCAAAGTCTTCGTCCTGTACATCCTCACGTTGCCAATGAAGTGCAGATTGAAAGAATAATTGATAGCATCAATGCACCTGGTCCACTCACTCGTTCAAGGGCAACTCAGCTAGCAAATTTCTGTGGGCACTTCGCATTCGTCTCAATATCAGAACCTAAGAAAGTTGAAGAAGCCTTCATGGAACCTGAATGGATTCAAGCTATGCAAGAAGAGCTTCAACAGTTTGAGCTGAATAATGTATGGGAACTGGTTAAGCGTCCTGATCCACGGAAGCACAACATAATAGGCACCAAATGGATATACCGCAACAAGCAAGATGAGCATGGTCAAGTTGTCAGAAACAAAGCTCGTCTCGTTGCTCAAGGATATACTCAAGTGGAAGGCATTGACTTCGATGAAACGTTTGCTCCTGTGGCTAGGCTTGAAGCCATACACATACTGCTGGCCTATGCAAATCATCATAACATACTTCTATATCAAATGGATGTGAAGAGTGCCTTTCTCAATGGCAAGATTGAAGAAGAAGTGTATGTTTCACAACCGCCTGGCTTTGAAAATCCAAAACATCCTGACATGGTATACAAGCTCAACAAGGCGCTGTATGGCCTCAAACAAGCCCCTAGGGCCTAGTATGACACACTCAAATACTTCCTGAAGAGCAAAGGCTTCATACCTGGTTCCCTAGATCCCACTCTTTTCACGAAGACATATGATGGTGAACTGTTTGTGTGCCAAATATATGTGGATGACATTATCTTCGGCTGCACAAATCAGAAGTACAGTGAAGAGTTTGGATATATGATGCAAGAGCAATATCAGATGTCCATGATGGGGGAGCTGAAGTTCTTCCTTGGTCTTCAAATACAACAACAACGCAATGGCATCTTCATATCTCAAGAGAAGTATCTCAAAGATTGCCTGAAGAAGTTCGGTATGCAAGACTGCAAAGGCTTCACAACACCAATGCCAGCCAAACATCATCTGGGTCCCGACGACAATGGTAAAGAGTTCGATCAAAAGGTATACCGCTCCATGATTGGTTCTTTGCTCTATTTATGTGCATCTAGGCCAGATATTATGCTTAGTGTTTGCATGTGTGCTCGATTTCAAGCGGCACCAAAGGAATCGCATCACTTAGCTGTGAAGCGAATTCTTCGATATTTGGCTCACACCCCAACTCTAGGATTATGGTATCCAAAGGGCTCAGAGTTTGATTTGGTTGGATTCTCGGATGCTGATTATGCTGGTGACAAAGTTGATCGCAAGTCTACATCAGGCACATGTCACTTTCTGGGATGATCACTTGTATGCTGGTCTTCAAAGAAGCAGAACTGTGTATCTCTCTCCACTGCTGAATCTGAATACATTGCTGTTGGATCTTGCTGCGCTCAGCTTCTATGGATGAAGCAAACACTCAAGGACTATGGCATTCATCTGAAGCAAGTGCCACTTTACTGCGACAATGAAAGCGCCATCAAGATTGCCAACAACCTAGTTCAGCACTCGAAGACAAAGCACATTGAAATTCGTCATCACTTTCTCAGAGATCATGTTGTGAAGGAAGACATTGATATCATACATGTCAACACTGAAGAGCAATTGGCAGATATCTTCACCAAGCCCTTGGATGAGAAGAGGTTTTGCAAGTTACGGTGTGAGCTAAATATCCTGGAATCCTCAAATGTCCTGTGATCAGGCACACATCCTAACCCTTATGCATATTGATGACTTAGATGTGTAACACACGAAGTAAAGTATATCTTCAATCAATGAAGACATACATTCTAAGTGTGAATACATTAATGTGGAATATGACTTTGGAGCGCCATGATAATTGTGCGCCGTGTCTGGGTCTAATACTTCCTATACGGTGGGTAACGCCACCACCAAACGTTCTATTTTGAAGTGTTTCACTCATGGCGTTACCTTGCAATGTCTTAACATTTGGTTTGGCTTCGAACTGAACATGTCTTCATGATTATCTTCACTACGTTGATTATATATATATATATATATATATACTAGTGTTCTGTCCTCTACAGCATTCACTTATAGCTATGTCTTCTTGTTTGAATCTTTTGAACTAAGTGAATGTGATCGGACCCTAACCTCTCTATGCTCTCTATCTCAAAATTCTATCTCTCCAAGTCATATGCATTCTATTGAAACTGTCGAATGCCTTCTCTGCGTCCTTGTCAGCAGAAGACACAGAGACAACATTTAAGTCCGTTTTCAATGCTCATTTATCCACATGAAATCCGGAGAAGTAGGAACGACCACCCGACAATCCAGACGTGCGTGGGACGTGGAACGGCCCCCAAAACCGCATGATGGCCATGTTCCTCAGATGCGAATCGCCAGGGGCACCTGAGTAATAGCGTAGTGCCGCCCCTGCGCCTATAAATTCACACTTACCGCGGTCATTATCTCCTTCTTCCACCCTCGCACGAACCCTAGCACCACCGCTAGCTCTCGACGACGCCGGCGACGAAGCGCTTCGCTGCCGCAACCTCTCCGACGCCGTCTTCACGCCGATCGTGGACATCGTCCTCTCCGCCGTCGCCGTAGGTGTCTTCCGTCGCCAAGTTAGGGCACGAAGGATTAAACTGCTCGGCATCATCTCCCACTCCGTCTAGCAGTTCCAAGTGTGGTAATTAAAACTTCTTTTTACAGCCCCTTTTGATCTCATGGTTCTGTCACTTTCTACCATAAGAAGTTTCTCTTCACATAAGTTAGATCTCTCAATCTACATCTCATAACATGCCTAGTATATTCACTTGTGCTTCATGAAGTAGTTAGATTCCTCACTTGTACTGATCTGTGGGTTCGTACAAATCTGGAACCAACTTCTTATGTATGAGTGAATGTCTTCGCACGATGAGGTCAATGTCTTCTAAACTGATTAATCTTCAAAAACCTTCTAAGAATGCATATGACCTCTTCTCCTTCCCTCGCACCTTAATGCTGTCACAGGTACATGTCCTTGGGAGAATCCTTTGGTTCTCATAGTCTGCATTCATTTGCAGAGTTCTTACAGCATCACATAAATTCTCCTGAAGCCAGTTCCTGTTGGTCCAGCAAAAGAAAACCTTTGAAGCCTTCCAAGTTAAGGTTTATGGCTTTAGAAACAGCAGCAAGGAAGGGGGGCAGACAGCGACGTGGAGGAACATCCAAAGATCTGCCTGATGAACTGGCAGAAATGTATAAAACAGATCCTGAAGAGAATTATGGGCAGCGCAAGACCCGAATCCAATGGATTCGACGCTATTGGGCAGAACAGTGGTTCAAATACCGCTTCACAACCCAAGAGTATGCTGAGAAAAGTGCCATCAAAAGACCGTGGGGAGACATCTTATACAAGAACCTTGTACCCAGGTCCAGAGATGAAGCTATTTCCCAAAGCTTCTATCCATGCATGGTTCGTGGGCCACAACCTGATGATGCACATTCGTCGTCACTACTCTGGTGTCGTGATGACAATCTGTTCAAGCGCAACTTTCAGTTTGCCCAACAATCAGCGAAGCAGAACAAGAAGAAGTTGGGGTTAGACTTCAACCCTGGTCCCTCCGCACCAATGGCAGATGGCACACGCGACGCAGAACCCTATCTCATCGGTCCGTATGCCAACCTTGAGGGCCTCATCACCCGCATCTTAGTCCAAGGGACTGCTGTGAATGACCCTCCAGCTGACTCTGAGTCTGATGAAGCTCCTACTGTACCGATGCCAAAGCAGTCGAAGAAGCCAAAAGCTTCAAAGCCGCCCCCTTCACCAAAAATCTCAAGGGCGAAGCCATTGGCAACTGCACCTCCTGAAGACTATGTGCAGTCTGAAGACGTATCCCGCGTCTCCAAGCCCCAGAAGGCCAAGATGCCTCAGCCACACACCGGCAAAGAACTCACAGCTGCTGCCATTCTGCGCAGCGAAGCCATTGATCTGTCAAGTGATGAAGATCTTGGAGATGACGCTCTCGAGCAGCTCATCAAGAGCAAAGAAGAAGCTGAAATCTTCAACAATTTGCCTCTCTTTGATGTCGCCATCATCCACAACTTCATCGATGAATGGTTTGCCACACCAAACATCAGCTTCGAAGATCTGCATCTGCCCGTTGGCCTAAGCGTCGCCTTCCAAGGCGCTATTGCTTCAGAACTTGCAACTGCCCAGCGCATTGTTGAACTGAAGCAGAAAATTGATCATGAAAAGGCTCAGTTCAAGAAGCATATGGCCAAGCTCAGCGTGCAAGAAGTGAAGAGCTTCAAGGTCATGATGCACGAACTAAAGGAAAACTTTCTGAAGAAGCATGCAGAAGCTCAAGGTTCGCGGGAGCGAATGAAGTGTCTGGCAGACAGATGTGTGCAGGCCTACTTGGGCGTCGCGGCATCGACCCCAGGATAGCCGCAAAGAAGAAGAAGAAGCCTGCTATGGCTGAACCAGAGGCACCAAGGCAAGAAGCAGTTCCAATTGTCTTCCCAACTGCAACGACTGGCTCGAAGCCAAAGAGCCGGTCAACCGCTTCAGAGCTCAAGAAGACGCGAACTGCAGAGGCTGAAGCCAGGAAGCGGAAACATAATGAAGCCTCTCCTTCTGCTCCCACTCAGAAGAAGCGAAAGATCAAGAAAGCTCGGGCTGCTCCCACAGAGCCCTTGATGGTTGAACCCCTTTCTGTCGTCCATCCTGACGCAGAACGACAACTGACAGTTCATGAGCCTGCTTCCACAGAGGCTCCTGAAGCTGAAGACATACCAGCAGCCGACCCCATCGCTGCTGAAGACATTGGTCATCAGGACAATGTACAAGATGATGCAGCCCTTCCTCAGTATGAACACAGCGAACTCATCAGGATTGGTCATCCTCTGACGCCAATTGCACAAGATGCTTCATGGGCGGATCGCCCTCAAGAGGAAGAAGACTATGACGCCCAGCCCACTCCAACACCACAGGCGTCGTCTGCGTTCCGCAGGCTTCACAAAGGTCCAAGGCCTCAAGTCTATGCTGAAGACATTCCGGCTGCATCAGCCGCAGAAGAAGCACCACAAGAACCCACTCCTATGCTCCACCAAGAAGCAGTTCTCCAGGAGAACGTGCTAGTGACCGACCCTCCAGCTAGTCAAGCGGAGGCTGAAAATACTGAGGCTGCCACAACCAACACTGAAGCCAATGTGGAGCCCTCCCCACCAAAAGCTTCAGAAGACAGCGAAGCTACTGATCCAGACACTTCTGTTCCTGAGTCTGCTGCAGGTCCTCAATTTGATTACCATGTTGAGCACAGGCCCCATGTCCAGAAGCCAGTCCCAAGGCTGCCGAGGTTCCCAGGTCCTACATCAGCACCTGGCTCCTTTAACATCAATAGCTTCAAGGCAGATAATACGTTCTTCAACAGCTCCAAGAACCCCTATTCAAGGGAAAGGATTTCATCATATAGGTTCTGGAGCTATCCTCAGCGCAGCTACTATTCATGCATCCTATACAACCAAGGTCGCATCTTCCCGCACAAGCGCCTTGATGTTGAAGCCATTGCTGGTCTGCCCTGTTTAGAGGAAGCGTTGGATTGCTTCAAGCAAGTGGGTCTGCTGCAGTTTGTAACTGATGAAGAGCACTGGAATGAAGAGCTTCTGCTGCAATTCTATGCCACCCTCCACATCAAAGGATACAACAGAGATCCGAAGACTTGGGCCCTGCAGTGGATGACCGGCAATGTCCATCACGAAGCCAATGCATTTGATATCATTGAGATCACCGGCCTGCCCACTCCTGGCGAATTCTTCGAGGAAGGTTGTCCACTACACATTGAAGCTCTTGAGAGCATATTCCAGAGGCCTGAACCAAATATGAGTCAGATGCTCTCAATGATGAAGCCATTGCCCCACGATGCTCCTTATCCAACAGAGTTCTTCGTTGAAGACTTTGAGTACCTGCCCAGAACCATCTATCACATTATCCAGCGGACTCTCTGGCCTATCAAAGGGCACTCTCCAAATGCCAAGATCGACGGTGCAATGAAGACTCTGATATTTTGTATCCTTCATGGCAAATGCTTCAATGCACAGGACTTCTTCATACGCCAACTTGCTGCATCAGGCTCAGATTTACTTGGTTTGAAGTTCTATGCTCCTTGGGTCATGAGACTGATCAAGCTTCACTCTGCGATCTCATATCAGCCCTCAGCCCACAACCATCGGATCTTCTTGCCAAATGTGGATACCTCTACTGAAGCTATATATCCTGAGCCTGCCAAGCAACCTTTGAGTCTTCAGAATGCAGAACACCAGAGCTTCACTCAAAACGTTGAAGGTGTTGAAGCCATCTCCAGGGTGTATCCTTTGGCTGGCACTACACGTGCGCCACACCCTGCTTCAACTGAAGCCACTGACAGTGCTACTGCTTCAAGACCCAAGAAGCGCACTCGTGTTCTCAATGACCGAGAGCTTCTTGTGGCCCTTCATCAAAAGCAGGATAGGCATCATGACTGGTTGAAGAGACAGATGAAAAGCCTCTTGGTGGATGTAAATCGCATCCGAAATCTTGCCACCAAGAATGCATTCGTTGCACATGAAACTTGTCGCCGCACATGGAAAGGGCTATCAATGATATGTACTGAAGCTGAACTTGAAGAGGATGGCTTCACTGAGCAATTCAAGTTTAACACCACACCTCCTAGAAGGGCTGTGATGCGAAGCACTCCATCTCTTGAAGACTCTGAGTTTTCTTCCTCTGCTGCCACAGTCACTGCCAGAATCATTGATGAAGAAGACGATGCTACCTCACCGCCACCTGCTTCAGCACCTCCAAGCTCTTCTACATCGCCAAACAACACCAACAACCCTGCTACTTCATCTACTCCTCATGGGAACGAGTAGAGACTCTATGTCTTCAAACCTTTTTGGTCATTACTGACAAAAGGGGGAGAAGCATATGAGATATTGATAGTCTTCAAGCGGGTTCATATGGGCGGGTGCCTTATATTTTGCTTCGTGTTTACAACTCTCGTTTTTGCTTCATTTGGTTCTTATGAGTTGTAACACTTAAACCAGATGGTCGTCTGCTACTTATTTGCCACCCTATTTTGCGAAGATAAATTCTGCATGTGCGACGATAAATTCCGCACTTATCTCATTCTGCAGACGTCCATTTTCCATTATGCATGTCATTATCTGCATATACTTTCACATGCATAGTGGATTGTCATCATAAGCTGAAGTGAATCTCCACAAGTACAACCTGCCATGTGCATTTGCATTCCAAAAGCAAATTAACTTATATGCACATCTTCAGGGGGAGCCCTTGCAACTTATGAAGACAATTCCTTATCCCTTACAATTTCACAGACTATATTCCCCGTTGAAAACTTCAACTAGTTTGTCATCAATCACCAAAAAGGGGGAGATTGTAAGTGCATCTAGTGCCACCCCTAGTTGGTTTTGGAGTATTGACGACAAACCTAGTTGAGGGACTAATGTGTTTGTGTGAATTGCAGGATAACACAGGTAGAAGTCCCACATTGATTCAGTTTTACTACCAGAGATGACCCCTAAAAATGTATGAAGACACTGAAGTCAAAGGTGGTATATGAATATATTCACATTGAAGACTATGACAAAAGAAGACATGTTATGAAGCCTATGGAGCTCGAAGACTTAGATCTTTCGTAGTTCTTTTTCTTTTGTGTTGAGTCATAGGAACCACCGTACTGTTAAGTGGGGTCCAGAGAGAACCAGTCAGAATGACTGAAGTGATGCTCAAAACCAAAAACCTATGTCTTCGAGTGAAGACAATGAGAGCGAATCTTGTCTAGAGCTGGACAAGTCAACTTTGCTTGTAGCCCAAGTATAGTTGCCATGAGAGTTTAAAATCTGACCGTTGAGACACGTGTCAGTTCCTTAGTGACCCAGGGTCATTTCGGACAAATCAGGTCGAGTTGCCAAGTGGCTATAAATAGCCCACCCCCTACAACCATAAACGGTTGGCTGCTCAGATTTCAGTGCACGGCTTTTGTCGTTTGAGAGCAACCTCCCTCGAAGCCTTTGAGAGAAAATTCCTAGCGAGGAGAAAGCCCTAACCACCCAGAGCCAGAGTAAATTGGGCATCACTTAAGTCTTCTTGTCTGAGTGATCTGAAGACTTATTACACTTGAGGACTGTGCATCCTCCAGACGGTTAGGCGTCGCGTTCTGAGCATCCAAGAGACATTGTGGATTGTCAGTGAACGAAGTCTGTGAAGGTTTGGGAGTCTACCTTGAAGACTTACCCAGAGTGATTGGGCGAGGACTATGTGACCTTAGCTCAAGGAGAATACGGTGAGGACTTGGTGTCCTGAGCTGCGTGTTCAGGACTGGGTGTCCGGGACTGTGTGTCCTAAGGTTTAAATACCTAGCCGCTCCAACCAGACGTAGTAACTGGAACTGGTCCAACACATCATTGTCTTCAACGAGTCACTGGTTTCATCTTCACTTCCTTTTACTTACTGTTACTCATTGTGAAGCCATTGCATGCTTGCTATATCTTTTGTCTTCACAACGTAACTGTATGATTTGTTTGGCTTCATAACTTCTTCCTACCTTATCCTTATTACACTACAGCTACTTGTCATTGTGCTTTCACTCTATTGAATACTTGACCATGGCTTGCCTAGTGTAATCTAACTTCTGCTGCATAGTGATAGGCATATCTCTACTGTTTGTCTTCATAACTTCCACGTTTTGAAGACTTTCAGAAAAATCGCCTATTCCCCCCCCCCCCCCTCTAGTCGATATAACGCACTTTCAGCACTAATACTAGATTAATTAGTAGGGTCGGGCCCGCGTGTCAGTGAGTCAGGGGGAAAGTCAAACCCCTGGTCAACAGGGCCTAACCAGCCGGTGGCTCGTCGCCGGTGGCAACAGGCGCAGTGGAGGGATCGGTTTCGCTCTCCCGGCGCCCAAACGAGCGGCGGAGGGCACCCGCGGGGAGCTGGAGCTCTCCCACATCCAGCACAGCAAGCAGCAGCGGCTAGGGAGGCCGGAGCTCGTCGGAAACGAGCTCGGGGCGGCGGCCGGCGATTGGGCGCAAGTGGCGCGGCGGCTACGGCGTGCGAGAGGAAAAACGGGGGAAGGGAGAAGAGTCAGTGGCTCACGGCGGTTGTGACGGTGGCCTCGGGGAGCTCGGGGAGGGACTGGTGACAGCAGGAGGTCGCCGGCGATCTCGGTGACCCGAGGAAGAAGAAGATGTCGGGGGCGGAGCTTCGGGGGTCTTCCAGTCGCGTGGCTCGGTGAGGGGGCTGGCGACGAGGTGCAGGAGCTCGGGAGCCAGTCAGGGAAGCGAGGGGGAGGCGGTGGCTGCGGTGGTGCACGTCGGCGGCGGCGGCGCGTTCGGGTGGTGCGAGGGAGAGAGCCAGAGGAGGGGACGAGGCCGGGGGAGAGTGAGAGGGGGTCGAGAGGGCTGCGTGGCATCGTCTGGAGCCGTCCAGGCCGTTGAGGAGGCAGGCGAGTAGGGTGGAGGTGGCGCGCGCGTGCGCCGTGCCCAGCTTCTCCTCTGCCTACTGGCAAGAGGTAGAAGACGATGCTGCCCTTGGTGGGCTGGGCCGCCAGGTGTGCTGGCCAGCTGGGCTGTAACAGCGCCAGGCCAGGTAAGCCAGGTGGGTTTCTCTCTCTGCTCTAGTTTCTGTTTTATTAATGTTTTCTATTATTCTGTAAACTTTAGGGCTTTATTAAAAATGCCAGGGCACTACCAAAAATCATGAAACTGCTCCATGTCACTGTTTGGAATATTTCCAACAGTAAACATTTCAGTTTGTGATTATTTGAGCATTTAAAATATTATTAGCAATTAAATACCCAAATGCAAATACTATATAATTTAATTCAAAAATCCAGGATGGCCTAGAAATATGTTCATCATTTTTGGAAGAGGTTTTCACCTTTAACAGAGATCATGAACATTTCCAAAGGGCATTCTGTGTTATTGAAAATATTTTTATTGAACCTAGTTAAATTTCATTTGGTGCTAGGGTTTCAACAATCCCCATTTCAAATTTCTTTGGAATTTAAACATGATGGGATGATGAACAAGCAAAGTCAAGCAAGGGCTGAACTGGGGCTGTGACAGCTCACCCCCACTAAACAGGAATCTCGTCCCGAGATTCAAGTCGTGAGGTATGAAGACAGAGGGACACAAGCTAACACAATCTTCACGATCCAACTGCCCTTCTTGAAGAAGTAGCTTCATTGCATCATATTGATCTTGACGTCTTTGCTTTCGAGATCTTCATCCAACACGATGGCGATAGAAAGAAACTCTATGGGAAACGATCTCCTCGAAGATTGAGCACTCAAGATCAACTCGTGGAATGAGATGTTGAAACATCTTGAGTTGAGACACAAAACACACCGAGAAGGATGGAATAACAAACAACGAGGTTGATTTAGTGGGCAACAATTCCACGCTTAGAGAGATGGTGGATGGTGTCAGGGTGGCGAGGAAATAATTGCCATGATTCCATAACGGGGCACCCTGGGGAAGGTGAATCGTAGAGTTATTACCTTAAATGGCAAAAAGGATTACTTTTGATACAGAGATCATTGGAACTCTTCTTACCAGCCTAAGGCAATTTATAAACGATCATTTGATGGAGTTCGAAAGAGTGGCATACTCAAACTAGAGTAGATGATGTGGACTACCTTGTTGAAGACAACGCAATGGAGACTTTTGCTTATCACCGGAAATGGATGGAACCCATGACAAGACCACTTTTGAAGATGATCCTGGACAGCAATTACTGAGAAGTGCAGGCCAAGGGAGATTGGCACAAGGCGGTGTAAGCTGGGAACGAAATGCAAATGTCGGGAATGTTCCAACCATCATATCTGCCTGAGATTCAGATCTGGTTAGAAATAGGATACTTGAGACTCACATGTCTGAAAAGAAGAGTTGCAACACAAATCGACGAGATAACGTTGCGAGACTCTCGGGAGATGAACTACGATAGCAAGCTCCAAAACATGAGCTGGTTCTGCTACACACCTGTGAACATACTGTCCTAGACAAGCATGACCACATGGTAGTCTTATAATAAAACACTACCGAGTTCTGGTTGGGAACCATCATCGAGGATAACGGAATCCTGTACAAATCCGTCTGGTACCTTCAGGACTAGCACTTAGAACTTATTATCCTCGAACAAATCAATCAGTGGCTTGGTGTTCTAGGAACACATATGGAGTGGAGGCGGCCAACCTATCAAACCATTGAGCACTTCACACGTGCATGACTAACTTGGGATGATTCCAGAGGAGGAAAAAAAATCTTTCTCAAACTCACGGCGGCAACTTGCACCAAATGCACATGAATTCGAGGAATTCACTTCTTCCATCCAAGCACAAGCCTCATGAACGGAACACGAAGGCATTTCTTACAAAGTTTTCAACACTAGGTCGATGTTCAACATGAATCATGGGGGAGACAAAATGCTGCTGATGGGCTCAACAACAACTCAACGGAATTTCCATATCATTGGACTTCCACCATCATGTGAACACGGTGATAGCATTGGTCAACCAAAGGATGTAATGGTGTATGCTCGAGGAACAACCACGAGTAAGACAACATTATGAATATCGTTGGTTCTAATTTGATTTGATGATAGCCCATACTCAAATGAAAGATTGGGTAAGACAATAGGTCCAACAACTGATCATGAGGACCAATTGATGAAGATATCATCTTTCTTCAACACACACACAGAAGATATCCCTTAGAGATGAACTAAGTTAAGCAAAGCTTTTACCTTCCAACTCCCCAAGTTGTTGTCTAGCTTAACCAACTAGCTCAGGGATATCCAACACAGATTCTTGGAGAAAGGGTGATTTATAAGAAAACCAACTTGATCACGAACTCAACATAGCAGTCAGGTGCCAACCAGGTAATACTTCTGAGAAGATTTTCAGAAAATCACGAACCACCGATATGTTATTAAGTTCGAGAACAATCTTGCTTTTAAGGGCAAGATGATATGATCAAAAGAGTGAGGGATTGAATAATCCTAACTCATTGATCGGAGAGTGCACCGGAAATAAGGACTAGGTAGCACGATAAACCTTAGGGTGATGATTCAATAACCAGCACGCTAAGAATGAGAGTATTGTCCATTAACTACCAAGCAATGGAGTTGCTAGGAGTATTGATTTCGCACATCACAGTACACTTGTTGGCACTCCGGTTACAATAACAAGGAACCAAGGAATGAACAATGATGGCAAGAAGTATTACTGCGTCAAAAATTCATAAGAGGTGGTGCAATTCTCCTGACACTCCTGACATAAAGATGGTAACACTCCAAGGTAGAGCAGAGCAAAAGCTGGATTGGCATTTTGATCTGCGGAATAAAATTGTTTTGACCCAATCCTAGATATGGATGAGGTTCTGGAGTTTGTTTCTCCTAGTCATTCTGGAATAGGATGGCTTGACGGACCACAAGAATAATAGGCATCGATGAACACGAATGCACAACTATTCCTGACTATCAATTGATAGACTAGGGTCGGAATACAACTGAGGAGGGTCAACTCAAGGAACATATAACTTTCTGAGTTGTGGATGCATAGATTAGTATGTCAAACCAAGTTCAACAGGTTTCTTCCGGATAACCCATGCAGAAAGGTAGAACTGGCAGAATCACAATTATGAATGGAGAACTCCTCAAGAGTACTCTGATTGTGAGCTTTTGGTTCAAATAACTTCCGCCTTAATGGTTCATGGTATTTGGAAGAAGGAAATACCACGGACCTCGAGGACTGTCGCAAGGTTACTAATATCCTAAAGGAACTAGCAACACTATCAACATGAAGTAAGTAGGGTGAATCTCGGGTTCAAGAACCCAGGAGTAGAATACCTACTAACTAAATGGCATCACGGGATGCTTTCGAGAACGATGGCCAGAATCATCACACTGGGAACACAAGACATGGCTAGATTACTAGGTGACTCCCTAAAACACCTAGGGTCATAATAATAGCTCCAACATATATGTCGAGGTAGTAGAGTACCTCAACAGATCGTTAGTGTGCTTAATCTGGCCCAATAGGACGTCGGAAACGGGAAGAAGGGATTTGCAAACGCATCAGATTATCTAGAAACCTGGGATGACTCGGACAGCATAACGGCTATAAATGCTCAAAAAGATTTGAGACATCCTGCAAAATGGTGGCATAACCACTCAATATCACAATATCAAGGTTCCGAGACCAATTATGAACACATGGAAGTAGTAGAAACTGAACTAAGGCTTGAATCCATCAATCCTATAAGTCTCTATCATAGTAACTCGTCATCCTGATAGATAGATGAGAAGGCCTAGTTCTTAATCCCCGTAGAAGAGAAGAGGATGACTTAGATCAGAAGGTCATGAGGATAAGGAGTAAAAGAGCCTTACGTTCCCATCCACAATCAATTCCCTTATATAATTAAAGCATTTCTAGACTCGACTTCGACCAGTTTGGCTTGGTAATCCTACAGGCAGTCAGGCACTGATACCAAAACTGTCAGGACCCCGATCCTAAGCCACATCGATCTAGCATGTAACACATCATATCACTTTGCGGCCTCACGCACGGTATTCCCATGGGTGCCACCTTACCTGGCCCGGGACCGTTTGCGCCTTTTGGCTCACGTATATAATAGTGTCGCTAGCATCCATATGACAGAGAACCCGGGCCGACATGGCTAGTCATGAACCCAAAGCAGCGCTAACCCATGAGGACAGGCATACATGAATCACATCGAGCATGTCGGTCATCAACGTGTGAATCCGGGCTGTAGCATTGGGCTAACAGGACTCTGGTAACCCGGGCTATAGCAGGCTAGGCAGGACTCCGGAAGTCACCGCGTGACATTTCCCCGAAGGGACAGACACAGGAACAAAGTGAAACACATGCCGGCCAGTCAAGTGTTCCAAGCAGTAGTGCTGGGCTAGCAAGACTCCGGTGAACCGGGCTGTAGCAGACTACTATCGCTCAGAAAGCACTAGACTACATTTCCCCATATGATAGGCTGCCAAGGATAAACAACTAGATTGTTACATCCCACTCATACCAAGCATTTCAATCATACACACAATATGCCCGATATGAGTACATACAACATGGCATCACAACAAGACTCTACGACTCAAGTATTTATTCAATAGGCTCCGGGGAGCGAGATATTACAAACATGGGTCTCACGACCCAACATTCAGAGCATACAAGTCAAAGCACATGCGGAAGCTTAACATGTCTGAGTACAGACATCTACAAATGAAAAAGGCTGAGAAGCCTGACTATCTACAAGACCCTCCCAAGGTACAAGATCGTAGCTGAGGTAACGAGCTAAACGTCGAAGTCCAAGCGGAACTACTAGCGGGACTGAAGTCTCTCTGCAAAACATAAATTAAGCAAACGTGAGTACAAATGTACCCAGCAAGACTTACATCAGAACTAACTACATATGCATCGATATCAACAAAGGGGGTGGTGGAGTTTAACTGCAGCAGGCCAGCTTTGACTCAGTGGCTATCCTGAACTACGACTGCAAGTAACTCTTTGAGGTGGCGCACACGAGTCCACAAATTCACCATACCAATACACCACTATGGATCCGCTCCCGTCTCCCTACGAGAACGCCATCCATAGCACTCACACTTATCTTGCGCATTATAAAGTATCCACTTTCGCTTGTCTATGAACTATGCAAGGGGTCCAAGTTTCCATATGCGAGGAATCTGGCTATTCGAATAGATAATGATAACCCTGCAGGGGTGTACTTCTTCACACACGCTCTCGCCACTTATCGCCCTGTACATGTCATGTACCTCGGCAACCTTCAAGCGGAAGCCGGGCGAGGGAGTCGGCCACGACCTGACTAACCAACAAGTCTCTTGTCCAGGTTTATCGCCTATTCGGGTTCCATCCGCAAGGAGATCCGGCCGGGGTGTCGCTCACGGCCCCAAACGTTGTGTGCAGGGTTCCCAAGCCCACCTCAACGGGTGGATCTATGCTTGGTACACCGTGCCACGGTGCCTAGTCTGTCCCAAGCCCACCTGTACCGGGTACCACTTGGTAGACTACTAACACAACCTACAAACACCAGAAACTAGTTGCAACTCCTGGATAGAGATCAGGTTGATTAATAAGTCGAGAGGGGCACTTAAGCATTCCAATGCGTGTTAGTAGCTGTTCATGGATCACAAACACAGAACTCAGTTCCTGAGGACGGCTGCAATGAGACAACCCACCATGTACTCCTACATGGCCTCTCACCGCTACCTTTACCAAATCGTGTTCACACACTTAGCTCTCAACGGTAGGACATGTTCACCACATTCCAATTCATCCCCAATGAATCAGACCCGACTCAACTCTAAGCAGTAGCGAGCATGACAACAAGCATGAATGAGTAGGCACATCAGGGCTCAAACAACTCCTACTCATGCTAGTGGGTTTCATCTATTTACTGTGGCAATGACAGGTCATGCAGAGGAAAGGGGTTCAACTACCGGAGCATGTAACAGTTGAAACGTTGTTGTCCTATTGCAGTAAAAGAGAGCAGGAGCGAGAGAATGGGATTGTATCGGAATGAGCAAGGGGGTTTTGCTTGCCTGGCACTTCTAAAGATAATATAGTTCTTCATCGGTGTCATCGATCTCATCGTCGAAACCACGTCTATCAAGAGGGGACAACACCAGCAACAGAGAAACAACACACGATCAATGCAATGCACAATATGATGCATGATCATGACATGGCAATATGCTTGTGTTTGAGCTAATGCAACTAGAAATCAAATTAAATGAAGTTGGTTTGAACCCAAGGTTCAAATTCAAACTCCACATGTGGTTATTTAAATGCCATTAACATGTTTTCAGTTATACAGTAGGTATAACTTAGTTTTTCATGCATGAAAATGGTACAGATGGATAGATTGCATTTTTCTGATAATTTTTCATATATAACTTATTTCATTTGGAGTTATGGTTTAATTTCTATGAATTTTTGAAGTTCAAATCATTTTCTAGATTTTCTGGTTATTTAGAATTAAACAAAATCCAGTAAATGATTTACTGCGTCGGCATGACATCACGCTGACGTCAGCGGTCAACGGAGCGGCCCAGGTCAATCTGACCAGTGGGTCCCGCGTGTCAGTTACTAACTAAACTATCCTGCTTTAATTAGCACTAATACTAGATTAATTAGTAGGGCCAGGCCCGCATGTCAGTGAGTCAGGGGGAAAGTCAAACCCCTGGTCAACAGGGCCTAACCAGCCGGCGGCTCGTCGCCGGTGGCAACAGGCGCGGCGGAGGGCTCGGTTTCGCTCTCCCGGCGCCCAAACAAGCGGCGGAGGGCACCCGCGGGGAGCTGGAGCTCTCCCACATCCGGCACAGCAAAGCAGCGCGGCTAGGGAGGCCGGAGCTCGTCGGAAACGAGCTCGGGGCGGCGGCCGGCGATTGGGCGCAAGTGGCGCGGCGGCTACGGCGTGCGAGAGGAAAAACGGGGGAAGGGAGAAGAGTCAGTGGCTCACGGCGGTTGTGACGGTGGCCTCGGGGAGCTCGGGGAGGGACTGGTGACGGCAGGAGGTCGCCGGCGATCTCGGTGACCCGAGGAAGAAGAAGATGTTGGGGGCGGAGCTTCGGGGGTCTTCCAGTCGCGTGGCTCGGTGAGGGGGCTGGCGACGAGGTGCAGGAGCTCGGGAGCCAGTCAGGGAAGCGAGGGGGAGGCGGTGGCTGCGGTGGTGCACATCGGCGGCGGCGGCGTGTTCGGGTGGTGCGAGGGAGAGAGCCAGAGGAGGGGACGAGGCCGGGGGAGAGTGAGAGGGGGTCAAGAGGGCTGTGTGGCGTCGTCTGGAGCCGTCCAGGCCGTCGAGGAGGCAGGCGAGCAGGGTGGAGGTGGCGCGTGCGTGCGCCGTGCCCATCTTCTCCTCTGCCTACTGGCAAGAGGTAGAAGACGAGGCTGCCCCTGGTGGGCTGGGCCGCCAGGTGTGCTGGCCAGCTGGGCTGTAACAGCGCCAGGCCAGGTAAGCCAGGTGGGTTTCTCTCTCTGCTCTAGTTTCTGTTTTATTAATGTTTTCTATTATTCTGTAAACTTTAGGGCTTTATTAAAAATGCCAGGGCATTACCAAAAATCATGAAACTGCTCCATGTCACTGTTTGGAATATTTCCAACAGTAAACATTTCAGTTTGTGATTATTTGAGCATTTAAAATATTATGAGAAATTAAATGCCCAAATGCAAATACTATATAATTTAATTCAAAAATCCAGGATGGCCTAGAAATATGTTCATCATTTTTGGAAGAGGTTTTCACCTTTAACAGAAATCATGAACATTTCCAAAGGGCATTCTGGGTTATTGAAAATATTTTTATTGAACCTAGTTAAATTTCATTTGGTGCTAGGGTTTCAACAATCCCCATTTCAAATTTCTTTGGAATTTAAACATGATGGCATGATGAACAAGCAAAGTCAAGCATGGGCAGAACTGGGGCTGTGACATGTCACCCTCGGCACTCGATAGTAACTCTGCAAAGTCGTACAACTAGGGGGGTGATGTGCGGTGTCAGGGCCTGGACGTCGATCACGTTGATCGAGTCATCGAACATAAGGTGGGGCAATTGGGACAAGGTGGGGGGGTCACGGATGGATCACTAACCAACCTATACTAAGCAGTTTAGGATAAGCAGGTAAGGTACAATGAGAAGGTTGCAAAATCAGGCTATGCATCAGAATAGGAGCAATCAATTACAGTAGCAAAATCTAATGCAAGCATGAGAGAATGGAATGAGCGATGTCGGGATGATCAAAGGGGGGGGGCTTGCCTGGAAGCTCTGCTGAAAAGGAGGAAGTGTCATCGGAGACATAGCCGATTACAGGGGCAGCATCGTTCTCGGGGTCTACCGGAGAGAAGAGGGGGAAGAAACAATAAATATAAAGCAAACAAAGCATCATAAAGCATGACATGATGAAAAGCCGAACTAGGGTCGACCTAACAAAGTGTTGCACGATAAAGGTGAAGGGGGGATTCAATCAGGAATGTTTTCCCAGTTTCGGACCTGTGTCAAACTAATGACTGGAGGGGGAATATTCCATGTTCAGATAGTTAGTGGCGGCTGATAGGTAAACGGACCGCGTATTCGGATTCGTCTCGTCGTTCTGAGCAACTTTTATCTAGAAAACATTTTCATCCGAGTTATGGATTAATTTCTATGATTTTTCAAAGTTTTAAACATATTCTGAAATGATTTTAATAACAGAAAAAGAGTTATTGCGTCAGTATGACGTCAGCAATGCGTCAGCATTCGGCTGACCTGCTGATTGGTCAAACTGACAGGTGGGGCCCACCTGTCAGCCACTCTAGGTTAAACAGTGGGTTAAACTAATCTAACAGACTAATTAGAGGGGTGGGCCCCAAGTGTCAGTGACTAACTTATTACTAATTAAATAACAGATTTTAACTAGCAGTTTTATTTATTTATAAAAACGTTTAAACTAGTGGGGCCCGCATGTTAGTGGGTTAGAGTGCCCAGTCAGCAGTTGACCCAGTCAACAGGGTCAACTGGGCCCATGGGGCCTAGCGGAAGTGTCACAAGGGGCCCACTTGTGAGGCCACGTCAGCGACGACCGGAGACTCGACGCCGCGACCAAAATAGCGGCGAGGCTCGCCGGACTTCGTCGGAAATCGCGCACACGGGGTCTTTTGGCGCGGGACTTGGCACGTTCGAACGGGCGCACGAAGGCGCGTCAACTGGGGGCGGTGGTGTTGCCGGAGTTGGCCGGAGCAGCACCGACGAGCGGCGAGGACGGGGGTCGTGCTCGGGCAACGATCAGGATGGTGCTACGGGGCACGGCACGGGATGCGGTCCACGACGCTGGGCTGCGGGGAGCGAGCTGAGCACGAGGCCGTGTTCGGCTGAGCTCGCCGGCGGGTGTGGCCACGACGACTATGAAGCAGGGCGGCGACGAGCTACGGCGATGTTGCGTGCTAGCGGCAGGGGGCCGAGACGCGCTAGGAGAAGCAAAGGAAGGGGGAGGCGGAGCTCACCTCGGGGGCACAAAGGGGCCCGATGAAAGATTAGGAGCAGCAGGCGGTGCCGGGGTCGGAAGAGACGGTGGGGCTTGTCGGGCCCGATGTCGAAGATGACGTGTAGGGATCGATGCCGGGGCCCTCGACTCGGTCTGGTTGGCAAAGATGAAGCAGGGGACGGTGGCGGTCCTCCTGGGCACGGAGGAAGGGCGCGGGGAGGCTGTCGATCACGGCGAGGCGAGGTGGCCGGCGATAGGGGAGCGCGGCCGTGCAGGGAGGGCGAGGGGAGAGAGAAGGTGGATCTGGGGAAGGGAGCGTGGAAGGGAGAGGGAGGCAAGTGGGAGAGGGGAGACCAGAGAAGCCCGAGGCGTCGCCCTTATCCCCTCGGGGCGGCGCCGGCGAGGCTGGTCCGACGGGGACGAGCTCCTGTTCGGGCGCGGTCGTGAACCAGAGAAGACGACCGAGGGGAAGATGGGCTGGGCCTGGTTAGGTCAGAGGCCCAGCGAGGGGGAGGGTTGCCCCCTTTTTATTTTCTTGTTTTAGTTTTTTACCTTTTGTTTATTTTCTTTGAGCCACTAAAAGAGTTTTGTTTAACACAAAACTTGGCACAAAAATACAAGGCAATAACATGGGTTGGTACAAAAGGTTTCAAAGCATTTGGGAGTGTTCAACTATTTTTAGAAATCAAAAAGTTCAAATAATTGGTTGTTGGTCCACTGAATAAATTTTCAGGGACACTGTGTGAATCCAAAAGAGGCTGGTTCCAACATGACAATGATCAGGTGAATTTAAAGAATATTGTGAACATTTTAGATTTGACATATGAAAACTTTTATTTTCGATTCTGTTTTAGATTTGAATTTGAACCAGTTTCGAACCAACGTGAGTTTAAGAACAGTAATCGTGGTGACATGACACCATTAGAAGAGGATTACTGTAGCTTAATTATCCGAGCGTTACACAAGGACTCCATTTGAGCAGGACTAAAGAAGTACCAAAAGAGAAGATCATGCTGATCACCTGAAACTCTATCCCTACTATGTATAGCACAGATATGGGCCTCCCCAACTCTTCTACTACCGCAGCAGCCGCCGGAGAGGGGAGGAGCCCATGGCCTGGCCGGCGGCCAACCAAGGGAACTTCTCTGCCCCCCTTTGGCCTATTGCGGGAGCGAACCACTGCTGTGAAAGAAAAAGAACGAGCTGTAGAACATGTTTGTTTGTGTTGTGTTTTTAAAAGTACATGCTGAATTATATATACTGATGATAGAGGCTAAGGTGTCCCGATGTTTCGATGAGATGGTGGCTATCGTTTTCTGTGGGAGTCGACCTTGACGATCCGACTACGAACGTGTGAGACGTCGCGCCTTAGCAATCGCTAAACCAACTTCCGAGGGTTATTGACCACGCCGGAGCACGATCAACCTGACCACGAGGGCCTGTTTCCTGCGAGCAAACAAAGAACAAGCAAGAAACTGAGATTGCAATCGGGATATTGCGAATATAAGATGAAAGCTTTATTGATCAAGCTTTATTGATCAAGGTGGTATATGGTAGCGGTGGTGGTATATGGATACAGATTGGTGGTGGTATATGGATACGGATTGGTGGTGGTATATGGATATGGATTCAGAGCGGTGGCGGATAAGCAAAAGTGGTAGATGGGCGATGATGATGGTGCGGCGGCGGCGTGACAACTTATGACCAGAACTTGAAACTCTAAAAGACTAGACTCTAAGACCAGCAACTTGACACGATGATGCAACCACAAATTCAACAAAGCAAAAACCCTAAAAAGATTATGCAAAGGCTCAAATTGGTTCGGATATGATGAACTAACCCTAATTTTTTTTCTGGCTTTTTCATGGACTGTAGGTATGAAGAACAGCCTCGATCTAATCTATGAAAAACTGTAAAATCTCACCGAGTAACCTGGAAATCTGATACCACTTGATAGAGGCTAAGGTGTCTCGATGTTTCGATGAGATGGTGGCTATCATTTTCTGTGGGAGTCGACCTTGATGATCCGACTACGAACGTGTGAGACGTCGCGCCTTAGCAATCGCTAAACCAACTTCCGAGGGTTATTGACCACGCTGGAGCACGATCAACCTGACCACGAGGGCCTGTTTCCTGCAAGCAAACAAAGAACAAGCAAGAAACTGAGATTGCAATCGGGATATTGCGAATATAAGATGAAAGCTTTATTGATCAAGGTGGGGTTCTGTGACGTCTTGGTCTGGTCGTTGGACACAAACGAAGTACGCGAAGTTGCAGCTATGGCGAACTTTTAATCTAAACAAAAACCCCAAAGTCTAAACGATGCCCTAAGGGCTGTATATATGGAGGAAGAGGGGGGAATTTCGTGGCCCTTGAGGATGGGGTCCGAAACCAACCCTAACTCTTGTTTCCCCACACATACGGACTCTAAAAACAACCTATACTTAAGTATTTCGAAAATACATGGGCCTGGCCCAATAATAAGGTGACGCAGCACCTAGAATAGCCTTTGGACGAAATTTATGAAGTGGCATCTTGTATATTTCATCCAAGGCTTCATGCACTCCTTATGGTGGCTTCAAAGTCCTGGAATCATCACTTGTAACTCCATTCTTGATCCCCTTGCACATGCCATCATCCCCATGCTTGGTCTTGCTCCAGTGTTCATCTCTCTTATGCATGCCAGGCCCTTCATTTGTAAGCAAAACAAATGTATCCTATTTAGGCAGCATCATATTCTCATGAACATTAGAACCATCACTAAGAAACGAAAGTACCTAATAATTTAATTGGCGTGCACGAGCTCTAGTAATTGGTCCAGTATGTATAGCAGCAAGGGCTGTGGGTGTAACAATGGTATTGATGTCCTCATCATCCTTCCCTTCTTGAAATGAAGTCGTCCTCGACGGAAGCTCATCTTCCTCACACAAATAAGGCCTCAAATCTTCAATGTTAAAAGTGGCACTAACCCCAAAATCTGCAGGCAGCTCAAGTTTATATGCATTATCATTTATTTTCTCTAACACCTTAAAGGGACCATCAGCACGTGGCATTAGCTTTGATTTGCGCAAATTAGGAAATCTATCCTTACACAAATGTAACCAAACAAGATCTCCAGGTGCAAACACAACATGTTTTCTACCCTTATCTCCAGCAAGTTTATATTTAGCATTCATACGCTCAATGTTTTCCTTAGTTAACTCATGCATTTTTAAAATCAATTCAACACGTTCTTTAGCATCAAAATTAACCTTCTCCGAAGATGGAAGAGGCAACAAATCAATAGGTGCACGAGGTAGGAAACCATACACAATTTCAAAAGGGCACATCTTAGTAGTAGAATACAATGAACGGTTATAAGCAAATTCAATATGAGGCAAGAATTCTTCCCACATTTTCTTATTATTCTTCAAAACAGCCCTAAGCATAGTAGACAATGTTATATTGACTACTTCAGTTTGTCCATCAGTTTGGGGGTGACAAGTAGTACTAAAAAATAGTTTAGTCCCCAACTTAGCCCATAAACATCTCCAGAAGTGGCTAAGAAATTTCGTATCACGATCTGAAACAATAGTATTTGGCACAACATGCAAGCGAATAATTTCACGAAAGAACAAATCAGCAACATTAACAGCATCAGCGCTTTTATGACATGGTATAAAGTGTGCCATTTTCGAAAATCTATCCATGACAACAAATACGCTATCCCTCCTTTTCTTTGTTCAAGGTAAACCTAAAACAAAGTCCATAGATATATCCTCCCAAGGAACACTAGGTACAGGCAAAGGCATATATAAACCATGAGGATTGAGTCGTGACTTAGCTTTTTGACATGTAGTGCAGCGAGCAACAAAACGCTCAACATCTCGTCTCATCTTTGGACAAAAGAAATGTGTAGCAAGTATATCCTCCGTCTTCTTGACGCCAAAGTGTCCCACTAATCCTCCTCCATGCACCTCCTGCAACAACAAAAGACAAACGGAGCTAACTGGAATGCATAGCTTGTTAGCACGAAACACAAATCCATCGTTAAGAACGAACTTGTTCCAAGTTCTCCCTTCCTTACAATTCTGCAATACATCTTTAAATTCAGCATCATGCACATATTGATCTTTGATGGCCTCCAAACCAAATATTTTAAAGTCAATTTGTGAAATCATAGTATAAAGACGAGACAATGCATCAACAATAACATTTTCTTTACCCTTCTTGTGTTTAATGAGATAAGGGAAAGTCTCAATGAATTCAACCCATTTAGCATGTCTACGGTTCAGTTTTGCTTGACTTTTAATGTGTTTCAAAGATTCATGATCAGAATGTATAACAAATTCCTTGGGCCATAAATAATGTTGCCATGTTGCTAAAGTCCGAACAAGAGCATATAATTCTTTATCATAAGTAGAATAGTTCAGACTAGGCCCACTCAATTTTTCAGAAAAGTATGCAACAGGTTTTCCATCTTGTAATAACACACCTCATAATCCAATTCCACTAGCATCACATTCAAGCTCAAAAGTCTTATTAAAATCAGGAAATTGGAGTAAAGGAGCATGTGTCAACTTATCTTTCAATACCGTGAAGGCTTCTTCATGTGCGGTACCCCAAACAAAAGGCACATCCTTATTTGTAAGCTCGTTGTGAGGTGCAGCAATGGTGCTAAAATCTCTCACAAAACGCCTATAGAAACCAGTGAGGCCAGGGAAACTCCTCACTTGTGTGACCGTTTTGGGCTGCGACCAACTCTCAATAGCTTCATCTTGGCTTTATCAACTTCAATTCCCTGTGGAGTAACAACATAGCCAAGAAAAGATACTCGGTGGGTGCAAAAGATGCACTTTCAAGGTTACCAAACAAACGTGCATCACGTAGAGCAATAAAAATAGCACATAAATGTTCCAAATGTTCCTCCAAAGATTTACTATAAATCAGTATATCATCAAAATAGACTACCACAAATCGTCCAATGAAAGCACGTAAAACTTCATTTATTAACCTCATGAAATACTAGGTGCATTAGTTAACCCAAAATGCATGACTAACCACTCATATAAACCAAACTTAGTTCTAAATGCAGTTTTCCATCCATCTCCCAATTTCATACGAATTTGATGGTATCCACTACTCAAATCAACTTTGGAGAATATTGTAGAGCCACTCAATTCATCAAGCATACCATCTAGCCTAGGAATAGGATGACGATAACGAATAGTAATATTATTAATGCCTCTACAATCAACACACATACGCGATGTACTATCCTTTTCCGACACTAGAATAATAGGAACAACACAAGGACTAAGGGATTTGCGAATATAGCCTTTGTCAAGCAGCTCCTAGACTTGACGTCGTCTCCTCTGAATTGGTACGGTATGGTGCACAGTTGGGTAGCGAAGCACCGGGAATTAAGTCAATCTGATGCTCAATCCCTCGAATAGGTGGTAATCCCGGTGGCACGTCTTGTGGAAAGACGTCAGTGAACTCCTGCAAAATGTTAGTAACAACAGGAGGCAAAGAGGAAGGCACGTCCTGGAATGAAAATAATGCCTCTTTGCACACAAAAGCATATCAAACAGATTTGCTGAAATCTAGATCATCAATATCAGATTTGGTGGCAAGTAAACATGCACTTTTCAATTTAATTTCAGAAGCAACATTAGATTGTGTATTATTAGGCTTCATGTGTTGCTCAAATTCTTTTGCCACAATCTGATTTTCACTCTTATTTTTCTCCTGTTTTGCTTTATTAGCTCTATTAATATCATCTTTCAAAATGGAATCAGGAGTCATAGGAAGCAAAGTAATATTTTTATCCTTATGAACAAGAGTATATTGATTGTTTCTACCATGGTGTACAGAATTTTTATCAAATTGCCATGGTCTACCAAGTAATAAGGAACATGCTTGCATATGTACCACATCACAATCAACATAATCAGCATATGTAGAGATACTAAAATGCGTACGAACAGTACGTGTTACCTTAACCTTACCGCTGTTGTTGAACCATTGGATGTAGTAAGGATGTGGATGTGGTCTTGTGGTGAGAGATAGCTTCTCCACCATCTCCATGCTAGCCAAGTTATTGCAGCTCCCTCCATCTATGATGACGCGAACAGAACGTTCGTTCACAACTCCCTTTGTATGGAACACATTATGCCTCTGATTTTGCTCAGCTTGTGTGACCTACACACTCAAAACATGTTGAGCAACTAAACACCCATACCTGTCAGCGTCTTCAGGAGCCATGTATTGCGTCTCATGATTATAATCATCTCCATCGTGTTCTTCACGTGTAATAAGAGCCAAAGTCTCCTCATCATAGTCACTAGTGGACTCATACCCATCATCCTTAGTAGCAATCATCACACGCTGAGATTTGCATTCTCTCGCATAATGACCTCTTCCCTTACAACGATGACAAATAATATCACTCGTGTGCCATGTTGATGCCATTGAAGAAGAAGAGTTCTGTACATGCCCGGCAGGTGTGCTCTTGGTAGATAGGGGGTGGTTGTGCCTGCTTTCTTGTATCACGGCTGGAGGTGGCAGCTGATGGAGGTGCCGATGAAGTAGAATGTGTGGAAGTAGAGGATGCACGCGGTGTCCATGAGGAAGGTCGACCTGAATAATAGTTAGTTCGTGCCAATGCATGTCGATCCCGCACTTCACGTTCAGCTTTACAAGCAAGATGGAATAAACGAGTGATATTATTATACTCCTTATACTCTAGAATGGTCTGAATCTCTCTATTTAATCCACCCATAAAACATGCAAGCATAGCTTCATTATCCTCAACAATACCACATCTAATCATGCCAGTTTGTAATTCCTGATAATATTCCTCTACAGAATTTTTTCCTTCTCTTAAACGCTGCAATTTTTAAAGTAATTCATGTTGATAATATGGTGGAACCCAACGAGTACGCATAGCAGTTTTCAAATAAGCCCAAGTAGTTGGAATATTATCAGGAATACCACCACACACAAGCAGAACTAGTGAAAGCACAAAGTGCAGCAGCAGCAACACGTCTCTCCTCGGGATATTCTAAACATGTAAA
The DNA here is from genome assembly GCF_003073215.2 of Triticum urartu. Lineage (NCBI taxonomy): Eukaryota > Viridiplantae > Streptophyta > Magnoliopsida > Poales > Poaceae > Triticum > Triticum urartu. The sequence continues at coordinate 45,125 of NW_024114081.1, forward strand.
ACGTTGTTCGGTTTCTAAATCCCAAGTAAGATATATATCAGGAATGTATCTACCCTCAAATGGTGGAATATTCAATTTCAGTTTAGAGAGATGGCCATGATCTCGTACCTGAGGGGGAGCCCTACCATTGTGATTATTTGCATGTGGATGACCTGGTGGTTGTGGTGCTGGTGGTTGCACGTAGTTCTGATTTTAATCAACCTCATCCTCATAATCTCTCACATAATCATCCTCCTCGTCATCAGCAGTAGGAGCCAGAGAAGTATCAACAGAAGCACCAATAGTTTGGCCAGGCACATGGGGGACATGGCTCGCTCAGCGGAGGGCTGTTTCACGATGTGGAGGTAGTCGTCGTCGTCGTCGTTGTTGTTGTTGTTGTTGTTGTTGTTGTTGTTGTTGTTGTTGTTGTTGTTGTTGTTGTTGTTGTTGTTGTTGTTGTAGAGGTGCGTTAGGTGCAGCCGGTGGTGGTGGTGGAAGACGCGGGAGCAATTCATTAAACTTGTTATCGAGCTTTGTTTCAAACGTCTTCTCCATGCCATCTATCTTCTCCATGGCCTCTTCAAATCTGTTTAGCACATCTTGCACCTGTCCACTCATCATTTGCTGAAATTTATCATGCAACTCCTTATTCGTCATGTTCTCCCAGTCAGTCTCGTCGGCTTGTGATCCTGCCATGGTTAGCAGCAATAGAAACACACAAGAATATGATCCTACAGACTACTAATAAGAGGTGGTGGTGGGTGTCACAAATCCGTCAAGAAAATCTCATAGTCTTACCAGTTCTTACACAGCAGCAGGCGGTGATCGGCAACTGTCATAGTCAAAACTCTCAAAGCTTGGATAGAGCGATTACCAGGGAGAGTCAAACGCATGACGTAGATGTATGTGGAGCTGGGAAGGCTTATAATATGGTAGCAAAAAGGGTCAGCAATAATCAATTCAGAGATGCAAAGTTGAATAAATGCTCAACGGCGGTACTGTGCTGGTCCTAGGCTAGACCGTGCTAGAGACGCGAGCCTAGAACACTAACAAAATCACGGCGCTGCACGTAAACAAGGGAGGAGCACAATCTGAAATTTTTTTCCTCTTTTTTTCTTTTTTTCCTCTTTTCTTTGCTTCGCAACAATTTTTTTTGAAAAAGTCTACAAATGGTCTAAAAACTGCCTAGCCAGAATTTTTCAGACTTAGTTTTTTTAGTTTGGAACTATTTTTCTACTGCGGGTAGCACGAAAATTTGGAGTCCTACTCTGTCACGACTCGGAGTATGGCGTGATCTGGAAATCCAAAACAGAGTAACAAAATACTGGACTCGGCCTGGTGGCGGAGATGAATCTGGTGGAACTCGGACTGGTGGCGGTGATGAATCTGGTGGAACTCGGACTGGTGGCAGATATATGTTGCAGGTGGACTCAAATTGGCGTGATGGCTGCGGATAGGAGGTAGCGTATATGGACTCGGATTGGTGGTGAATATGTGGTGGTGGTATATGGCAGCGGCGATGAAGTTGGGGCGGTGGTGGTATACGTCAGCGGCGATGATGATGATGCGGTGGTGATATATGGCAGCGGCGACGTGACAACCTGTGAACAGAACTCAAAACTCTAAAGGACTAGACGCTAAGACCAGCAACTTGACACGATGATGCAACCGCAAATTCAACGAAGCAAATACAGAAAAGATTATGCAAAGGCTCAGATGGGTCCGGATAGGATGAACTAACCCTAATTTTTTTTGGCTTTTTCGTGGACTATAGGTATGAAGAACAGACTCGATCGAAACTACAAAAAAAACTGTAAAATCTCACTGAGCAACCTGGAAATCTGATACCACTTGATAGAGGCAAAGGTGTCCTGTCTTTCGATGAGATGGTGGCTATCGTTTTGGAGGAAGTCGACTTTGACAATCCGACTACGAACGTGTGAGGACGTCGCACCTTAGCAATCGCTAAACCAACTCCGAGAGGTTATTGACGATGCCACAGCACGATCAACCTGATCACGAAGGTCTATTTCCTGCAGGCAAATGAAGAACGGGCAAGAAATTAAGATTGCAATCTGGATATTGCGAATATAAGAGGAAAGCTTTATTGATCAAAGGTGGGGTTTTGTGACGCCTTTGTCTGGTCGTTGAACACGAACGAAGTACGCGAAGTTGCAGCTATGGCGAACTTTAATCTAAACAAAACCCCAAAGTATAAACGATGCCCTAAGGGTTGTATATATGGAGGAAGATGGGGGGAATTTCGTGGCCCTTGGAGGAGGGGTCCGAAACCAACCCTAACTCTTGTCTCCCCACACATACAGACTCTAAAAAAGCATATACTTAAGTATTTCGAAAATACATGGGCCTGGCCCAATAATAAGGTGATGCAACACCTAGAATATCCTCTGGATGAAATTTATAAAGTGGCATCTTGTATATTTCGTCCAAGGCTTCATGCACTCCTTATGGTGGCTTCAAAGTCCTGAAATCATCACTTGTAACTCCGTTCTTGATCCCCTTGCGCATGCCATCATCTCCATGATTGGTCTTGCTCCAGTGCTCATCCCTCTTATCCATGCTAGGCCCTTCATTTGTAAGCAAAACAAATGTATCCAATTTAGGCAGCATCATATTCTCATGAACATTAGAATCATTACCAAGAAACGTAAGTACCTAATAATTTAATTGGCGTGCGCGAGCTCTAGTAATTGGTCCAGTATGTATAGCAGCAGGGGCTGTGGGTGTAACAATGGTATTGATGTCCTCATCAGTTCATGCCCACGGACACGGCGTGGAACTTATAATGAAAGCTTTTAGCAAGAATATTTAATCATTTGAATAATTCTTCTGGTATCGTAAATTGGATCCCTTGCAGTTATGGTCCCGACCGTATTTCCTCCTTAATACCATTTACTAGGTAAGTTAAAATTACCTATCCTCTGCAAATCATTTCCCCCGTCCAACCTCTACTCCGATTTACCTTGTGGCATTACACGTAGTACTTGATACTGGGAAGCTTTATACCCCATCACATCATTCCTAGCCTGATCAGCTATATTTTATTGTGTTAACTTTTAATTGTGCTACCTTGTCCTTATGCCTGGAGCAACTTCCGACGATGAGCTAAGCTTACGTCGATCTTCCTCATCCTATCATTTCACCTCGAACAACAAGCTTGACTTTGAGCTTGTGTCGAACCCGTGGTTCTCATAGCCTTTCACTTCATCCTTCCTTTTCTTCTCGATGGCATCTTCATAGAGTCCCTCGACAAAATTTGTCATGATCACCGTCAACAGTTTGGCTTCTTCAGAGATGTCAGTAGAATTCATGGCTAGAAATACCATCCCTGCCCCTCGATGATTTGTGATAACATCGATGACATCTTGACTTTCTGCCAACACAGACCTGGTTGTGCTTGGTTATTCCTTACGTTCTGAGATAATCTTGGAATTGTTTCTTGGTATCTCTTGGGATCTTCGAACCCAATCTTTACTTGACACCATATCATTGTTGCATCGAAGCATGACGGTGGTATTCTGAATATCAACAGGAACATCGGAATCATAATACAACATGTTTCTCGTTCAATTACCCTCACACCGTTGTATGGGTAATACCTTGATTCTTCCCTCACCCCATTATCTAAATGCTTTGAACTTGCTGTCCTATCAAGTATATCCTGCTCCGCTTTTCCTTTGGAAGGATATACTCCCAACTCTTATGTGTAAACACATCTTCCTTTCCATTGGGCTGTTTGATTTGATAATCATATTTTTCCTTTCCATTGGTTTGTTTAACCTTTGTTGTGATCTATATGATATAAGCAGAAATAAATCCCTGCTTATAAAACACCCCGATGCACAAGCTCTGTCACTAAACCCTTGTTACTATTGTTGATGACATTCCGGTAGCCACCGATGGACGAGAACTTTATCTATTGGTCCGCCTCATTCAATGAGCAGGAAAATGGTTCTCTTTGTCCCGTGCCCTTGGTACCAACGTTGTTGCCAACATAACTGACAGTCTATGCTCTGACATGTCTTGTTATCATCGCCCTTCCTACTTTTAACCCACTGATACGTCTCCAACGTATCTATAATTTTTGATTGTTCCATGCTATTATATTATCTGTTTTGGATGTTAATGGGCTTTATTTTACACTTTTATATTATTTTTGGGACTAACCTATTAACCCAAGGCCCAGTGCAAATTGCTGTTTTTTTTGCCTATTTCAGTGTTTCGCAGAAAAGGAATATCAAATGGAGTCCAAATGGAATGAAACCTTCGGGAGCGTGATTTTTGGAACAAACGTGATCCAGAGGACTTGGAGTGGACGTCAAGAAACAGACGAGGAGTCCACGAGGCAGGGGGGCGCACTCTCCCCCTCGTGGGCCCCTCGTGGGTCAACCGACCTACTTCTTCCTCCTATATATGTTCACATACCCCAAAAACATCCAGGAGCACCACGAAACCCTATTTCCACCACCGCAACCTTCTATACCCAAGAGATCCCATCTTGGGGCCTTTTCCGGAGCTCCGCTGGAGGGGGCGTTGATCATGGAGGGCCTCTACATCAACTCCATGGCCCCTCCGGTGATGTGTGAGTAGTTTACTTCAGACCTTCGGGTCCATAGTTAGTAGCTAGATGGCTTCTTCTCTCTCTTTGAATCTCAATACAAAGTTCTCCTTGATCATCTTGCAGGTCTATTCGATGTAACTCTTTTTGCTGTGTGTTTGTCGAGATCCGATGAATTGTGGGTTTATGATCAAGTCTATCTATGAACAATATTTGATTCTTCTCTGAAATCTTTTATGCATGATTGGTTATCTTTGCAAGTCTCTTCGTATTATCAGTTTGGTTTGGCCTACTAGATTGATCTTTCTTGCAATGGGAGAAGTGCTTAGCTTTGGGTTCAATCTTGTGGTGCTCGATCCCAGTGACAGAAAGGGAAACGACATGTATTGTATTGTTGCCATCGAGGATAAAAAGATGGCGTTTATATCATATTGCTTGAGTTTATCCCTCTACATCATGTCATCTTACCTAAGGCGTTACTCTGTTCTTATGAACTTAATACTCTAGATGCATGCTGGATAGCGGTCGATGTGTGGAGTAATAGTAGTAGATGCAGGCAGGAGTCGGTCTACTTGTCATGGACGTGATGCCTATATACATGATCATGCCTAGATATTCTCATAATTATTCGCTTTTCTATCAATTGCTCGACGGTAATTTGTTCACGCACCGTAATACTTATGCTATTTTGAGAGAAGCCACTAGTGAAACGTATGGCCACGGGGTCTATTTTCCATCATATAAGTTTCCAATCTATTTTTACTTTGCAATCTTTACTTTCAATCTATATCATAAAAATACCAAAAATGTTTATCTTATCATTATTATCTCTATCAGGTCTCACTCTCATAAGTGACTGTGAAGGGATTGACAACCCCTTTATCATGTTGGTTGCGAGGTTCTTATTTGTTTGTGTAGGTATGAGGGACTTGCGTGTGGCCTCCTACTGGATTGATACCTTGGTTCTCAAAAACTGAGGGAAATACTTACGCTACTTTGCTGCATCACCCTTTCCTCTTCAAGGAAAAACCAACGCAGTGCTCAAGAGGTAGCAAGAAGGATTTCTGGCGCCGTTGCCGGGGAGTCTACGCACAAGTCAAGACATACCAAGTACCCATCACAAACTCTTATCCCTCGCATTACATTATTTGCCATTTGCCTCTCGTTTTCCTCTCCCCCACTTCACCCTTGCCATTTTATTTGCCCTCTTTTCCGTTTGCCCTTCTTCCCGTATGTATCTTTGTTTGTGTTTCAATGTGCCTTCTATTTGCTTGCATCTTTGCTTGCTAAAAATCTATTGATATGGATCCACTTAAAGTGTTCTACTTGGATCATCTTCGATCCTTATGTGCTCGTGCTGAAACCCCAACTCGCCTAGTTGATGGGAAATATTTAGATGAGCATGCTCATTTTGTGCGTCACCGTTTGTCTGAAAAAGGGAGACTCTTATGGGATCAAATAAACAGATTGCGGTGTTATGCTTGGAATCTTTGTGAAATTTGTGATCTTACTTGTTGCTCTAAGAACCCTAAAAACACCTTCCCTACCTATGTGAGTTTAATGATAATGAAATCTTATCTTCTTATGCAAAGGGTGTTTATAGTTACTACGACATCGAACAAATTGAAGAATGTGTTGCTTTTAAGGGTGCTTATGAAGTTGCTTCTTTGATTGAAAAGTATGATATTAATCTCTATGAATATGAAAATTTTGACATACTTAAATATTGCTATGAAAACTATGCTCATAATGTCTATGTCAGATAATTTATTGAAAGAATGACCGTTGCTTCGGAAGAAAATAATGTTATGCATGAATCTATAGATAATTATGATTTTGATGATTTGATTGAAATATCCCTTGATGAACATGATGCTTGCTATTCTTGTGGCCATGATGCCAATATTTATGAAGATGAGTTTGCTATAGTTCCTTATGTTAAACATGAGATCGTTGCTATTGCACCCATACTTGATAGTTCCTTCGATGAAAAGCATGATTGCAAGGATGTTATTATAAATGTCAATTGTGTTAATGATATTCAAAACCTCAAGCTTGGGGGTGCTAGTTTTGCTATGTCGACTACTTGTTGCAATGATCATGATTGGGGTGATTCTTCTTTTGATCTTGAAAATTTATTTAAGTCCCATGATGAATATGAGATTGATTATAATGTTTGTAATAATATCAAAAGTGGGTTTGGAAGAGTGTCAACTTTAGATCCCACATATTTGGAGAATGTTCAATCTTATGAAGTTTTTTATAAAAGTGGGTTTGGAGAGGTCATGACTTTAGTTAATGTTAATCCCACTATTTTGGAAGAGTGTCAACTTTGCATACATGTGGATCGTGTTAAGAATATGTTTTGTGATAGCTATATTGTTGAATCTGCTTATGATCCTACATGTAATTATTATGAGAGATGGTTTTAGAAATTTTCATGTTACTAAATTACCTCTCGTTATGTTGAAATTGCTATTGTTTCTTTCCTCTTCCATGCATATGCTACTTTTTGCTTGCCTTGATAATTTGTTTTCCTATAAAATGCCTATGCATAGGAACTATGTTAGACTTAAGTGTGTTTGTCACTTGTTTTATGATGCTCTCTTTGTGCTTCAATTCTTCTCTATCATGTGAGCATCATTGAAATTATCAATGCCTAGCTAGGGGCGTTAAACGATAAGCTTGTTGGGAGGCAACCCAATTTTATTTTTATTTTTGTTTCTTGCTTTTTGATTCTGTTTAGTAAAAAATAATTCATCTAGCCTCTGTTTAGATGTGGTTTTATGCTTTTAATTAGTGTTTGTGCCAAGTAGAACCTTTGGGAAGACTTGGGGGAAAGTCTTTGCGATCTTGCTGTAAAAAACAAAAACTTTAGCCCTCACGAGATTTGCTGCCATGTTTTACTGGAGAGTGCTATTTAGTTAATTTTTTTTGCAGATGATTACTAGATAAATTCCTCACGTCCAGAAATTTATTTTAGAATTTTTGGAGTTCAAGAAGTATTTGAAACCTACAGATTACTACAGACTGTTCTGTTTTTGACAGATTCTGTTTTTCGTGTGTTGTTTGCTTATTTTGATGAATCTATGGCTAGTAATAGATTTTATGAACAATATAAAAGTTGGAATACAGTAGGTTAAACACCAATATAAATAAATAATGAGTTCATTACAGTACCTTGAAGTGGTGGTTTGTTTTCTTTTACTAATGGAGCTCACAAGATTTTCTTTTAAGTTTTGGTTGTGAAGTTTTCAAGTTTTGGGTAAAGATTTGATGGATTATGGAACAATGAGTGGCAAGAGCCTAAGATTGGGGATGCCCAAGGACAACCAAAAGCCTATGCTTGGGGATGTCCCGGAAGGCATCCCCTCTTTCGTCTTCGTCCATCGGTAACTTTACTTGGAGCTATATTTTTATTTGCCACATGATATGTGTTTTTCTTGGAGCGTCTTGTATGATTTGAGTCTTTTCTTTTTAGTTTACCACAATCATCCTTGCTGTACACACCTTTTGGGAGAGACACACATGAATTGGAATTTATTAGAATACTCTATGTGCTTCACTTATATCTTTTGAGTTGAATAATTTTTGCTCTAGTACTTCGCTTATATCTTTTAGAGCACGGCGGTGGTTCTATTTTATATAAATAATTGATCTATCATGCTTAACTTATATCATTTTGAGAGTCCTTTAGAACAGCATGTTAATTCACTTTGGTTCTAAATTTTAAATGCTAAGAGAAGTTGGATGCTTGATAGATGGTTTTGATATATAAAGGTGGTAATATTAGAGGTGTGCTAGTTGAGTAATTTTGAAATTAATGAATACTTGTGTTGAAGTTGGCAAGTCCCGTAGAATGCACGTATGGTAAAGTTATGTGACAAATTTGAAGCATGAGGTGTTCTTTGATTGCTTTCCTTATGAGTGGTGGTCGGGGACGAGCGATGGTCTTTTCCTACCAATCAATCCCCCTAGGAGCACACACGTAGTGCTTGGTTTTGATGAGTTGTAGATTTTTGCACTAAGTATGTGAGTTCTTTATGACTAATGTTGAGTCCATGGATTATACGCACTCTCATCCTTCCATCATTGCTAGCCTCTTCGGTACTGTGCATTGCCCTTTCTCACCTTGAGAGTTGGTGCAAACTTCGCCGGTACATCCAAACCCCGTGATATGATACGCTCTATCACACATAAGCCTCCTTATATCTTCCTCAAAACAGCCACCATACCTACCTATTATGGCATTTCCATAGCCATTCCGAGATATATTGCCATGCAACTTTCCACCGTTCCATTTATTATGACACGCATGATCATTGTCATATTGCTTTGCATGATCATGTAGTTGACATCGTATTTGTGGAAAAGCCACCATGCTCAAATTTTTCATACATGTCACTCTTGATTCATCGCAATCCCGGTACACCGCCGGAGGCATTCACATAGAGTCATATTTTGTTCTAAGTATCGAGTTGTAATTCTTGAGTTGTAAGTAAATAAAAGTGTGATGATCATCATTAGAGCATTGTCCCATGTGAGGAAAGGATGATGGAGACTATGATTCCCCCACAAGTCGGGATGAGACTCCGGACGAAAAAAGGCCATAAAAAAAGAAGGCCCAAACAAAAAAATGAGAGAAAAATAGAGAAGGGACAATGTTACTATCCTTTTTCCACACTTGTGCTTCAAAGTAGCACCATGATCTTCATGATAGAGAGTCTCTTATTTTGTCACTTTCATATACTAGTGGGAAATTTTCATTATAGAACTTGGCTTGTATATTCCAATGATGGGCTTCCTCAAATGCTGTAGGTCTTCGTGAGAAAGCAAGTTGGATGCACACCCACTTAGTTTCTTTGATGAGCTTTCATATATTTATAGCTCTAGTGCATCCGTTGTGTGGCAATCCCTACTCCTTGCATTGACATCAATCGGTGGGCATCTCCATAGCCCATTGATTAGCCGCGTCAATGTGAGACTTTCTCCCTTTTTGTCTTCTCACACAACCTCAATCATCATATTCTATTCCACCCATAGTGCTATGTCCATGGCTCGCGCTCATATATTGCGTAAAAGTTGAAAGAGTTTGAAAAGTATAACTATGAAACAATTGCTTGGCTTGTCATCGGGGTTGTGCATGATGGGAGCATTTTGTGTGACAAAAATGAAGCATGGACAAACTATATGATTTTGTAGGGATAAGTTTTCTTTGGCTATGGTATTTTGATAAGACATAATTGCTTGATTAGCATACTTGGAGTATTACTGTTTTTATTTCAACAATAAACTTCATCTTGAATCTTTCGGATCTGAACATTCATGCCACAATAGAGGAAAATACATTGAAGAACATGCTAGAAAGCATTCCACATCAAAAATTCTGTTTTTATCATTTACCTACTCGAGGACGAGCAGGAATTAAGCTTGGGGATGCTTGATACGTCTCCAACATATCTATAATTTTGTATTATTCCATGCTATTATATTATCTATTTTGGATGTTAATGGGATTTATTTTACACTTTTATATTATTTTTTGGACTAACCTATGAACCCAAGGCCCAGTGCAAATTGCTGTTTTTTTGCCTATTTCCGTGTTTCACAGAAAAGGAATATCAAACAGAGTCCAAACGGAATGAAACCTTCAGGAGGGTGATTTTTAGAACAAACGTGACCTAGAGGACTTGGAGTGGACAGCAAGAAATGGATGAGGAGTGCACGAGGCAGGGGGTGCGCCTACCCCCCTTGGCGCGCCCTCCCCCCTTGTGGGCCCCTCGTGGCTCAACCGACCTACTTCTTCCTCCTATATATGTTCACATACCCCGAAAACATCCAGGAGCACCATGAAACCCTATTTCCACTGCCGCAACCTTCTGTACCCAAGAGATCCCATCTTGGGGCCTTTTCCGGAGCTCTGTCGAAGGGGGCATTGATCATGGAGGGCCTGTACATCAAGTCCATGGCCCCTCTGGTGATGTATGAGTAGTTTACTTCAGACCTTCGGGTCCATAGTTAGTAGGTAGATGGCTTCTTCTCCCCTCTTTGAATCTCAATACAAAGTTCTCCTCGATCATCTTGGAGATCTATTCAATGTAAATCTTTTTGCGGTGTGTTTGTTGAGATCCGATGAATTGTGGGTTTATGATCAAGTATATCTATGAACAATATTTTATTCTTCTCTGAAATCTTTTATGCATGATTGGTTACCTTTGCAAGTCTCTTCGAATTATCAGTTTGGTTTGGTCTACTAGATTGATCTTTCTTGCAATAGGAGAAGTGCTTAGCTTTGGGTTCAATCTTGCGGTGCTTGATCCCAGTGATAGAAAGGGAAACGACACGTATTGTATTGTGGCCATCGAGGATACAAAGATGGGGTTTATATCATATTGCTTGAGTTTATCCCTCTACATCATGTCATCTTACCTAAGGTGTTACTCTGTTCTTATGAACTTAATACTCTAGATGCATGCTTGATAGCGGTCGATGTGTGGAGTAATAGTAGTAGATGCAGGAAGGAGTCGGTCTACTTGTCACGGACGTGATGCCTATATACATGATCATGCCTACATATTCTCATAATTATTCGCTTTTCTATCAATTGCTCGACAGTAATTCGTTCACCCACCGTAATACTTATGCTATCTTGAGAGAAGCCACTAGTGAAACCTATGGCCCCTGGGTCTATTTTCCATCATATAAGTTTCCAATTTATTTTTACCTTGCAATCTTTACTTTCAATCTACATCATAAAAATACCAAAAATATTTATCTTATCATTATTATCTCTATCAGATCTCACTCCCGTAAGTGACCGTGAAGGGATTGACAACCCCTTTATCGCGTTGGTTGCGAGGATCTTATTTGTTTGTGTAGGTACGAGGGACTTGCGTGTGGCCTCCTACTGGATTGATACCTTGGTTCTCAAAAACTGAGGGAAATACTTACGCTAATTTGCTGCATCACCCTTTCCTCTTCAAGGGCAAACCAACGCAGTGCTCAAGAGGTAGCACCCACATGGTGGGCCCATAACCCATAGTTCCACAGGATCGAAACCTGACTCTCTTGTACATCCATGTTTTCCAAAATTGTTCCTCGCGCTTGGCTTCGTATGTAAATCACGAGCGACCTACCTAGTGATCTATTCTGGTATCAGACAGAATACTTTTTCCCATTGCTCTGAACCCCTTCCACCCTCTGTTTCGGGCAACGAATGATTGCCTACCTGGTTGAAGCTTTTTATTGCACCTCCTTACCTTGCTCTTGACATCTTTCTTGAATTTCGACTCGAGAGATGCCTCCGTTCCACGTTCACTAAGATAGCCCCCAGGTACCTATCTTGTGTTGATGCTCCGTCCTTCCCGAGTCTTTCCCCTTACTCCACCCCTTAAATCTCGGGATGAGATTTCTTGTAGTAGGGGAGAATTGTAACGCCCGGATAATTAAGCTACAGTAATCCCCTTCTAATGGTGTCATGTCACCACGATTACTATTCTTAAACTCACATTGGTTCGAAACCAGTTCAAATTCAAATCTAAAACAAAATCGAAAATAAATTTTTCAGATGTCAAATCTAAAATGTTCACAATATTCTTTAAATTCACCTAATCATTGTCATGTTGGAACCAACCTCTTTTGGATTCACACAGTGTCCCTGAAAATTTATTCAATGGACCAACAACCAATTATTTGAGATTTTCAATTTCTAAAAATAGGTGAACACTCCCAAATGCTTTGAAACCTTTTGTACCAACCCAGTTTATTGCCTTGTATTTTTGTGCCAAGTTTTGTATTAAACAAAACTCTTTTAGTGGCTCAAGGATAATAAACAAAAGGTAAAAAACTAAAACAAGAAAATAAAAAGGGGCAACCCTCCCCCTCGCTGGGCCTCGGCCCAGCTGGCCTTTGACCTAACTAGGCCTAGTCCATCTTGCCCTCGGTCGTCTTCTCCTGTTCACGACCGCGCCCGAACGGGAGCTCGTCCCCGTCGGACCAGCCTCGCCGGCGCCGCCCCGAGGTGATAAGGGCAACGCCTCGGGCTCCCATTGTCTCCCCTCTCCCACTTGCCTCCTTCTCCCCTCGCCCTCCCTGCATGGCCATGCTCTGCCATCGCCAGCCACCTCGCCCCGCCGTGATCCCCGGCCTCCCCGCGCCCTTCCTCAGTGCCCAGGAGGACCGCCGCCGTCCCCTGCTTCATCTTCTTTATTCAGACAGAGTCGAGGGCCCCGGCATCGACCCCTACCCGTAGTCTTCGACATCGGGCCCGATGAGCCCCACCGTCTCTTCCGACCCCGGCACCGCCTGCTACTCCTAATCTTTCATCGGGCCCCCGTGTGCCCCCAAGGTGAGCTCCACCTCCCCCTTCCTTTGCTTTTCCTAGCGCGTCTCGGCCCCCCTGCCGCTATCACGCAACGTCACCGTAGCTCGTCGCCGCCCTACTTCATAGTCGCCGTGGCCACACCCGCCGGCGAGCTTAGCCGAACACGGCCTCGTGCTCAGCTCGCTCCCCGCAGCCCAGCGCCGTGGACCGCATCCTGTGTCGTGCCCCGTAGCACCATCCTCATCATCGCCCGAGCGCGACCGCCGCCCTTGCCGCTCGTCAGCGCCGCGCCGACCAAGTCCGGCGACGCCACCGCCCCAGTTGACGCGCCTTCGTGTGCTTATTCGGACGTGCCAAGTTCCGCGCCAAAACACCCCCTGTGCGCAATTTCTGGCGAAGTCCGGCGAGCCCCGCCGCTATTTTGGTCGCCGACGCCGCGTCTCCGGTCGTCGCCGACGTGGCATCACAAGTGGGCCCCCTGTGACACTGCCGCTGGGCCCCACGGGCCACAGTTGACCCTGTTGACTCGGTCAACTACTGACTGGGCACTCTGACCCACTGACATGCGGGCCCCACAATTTTAAACGTTTTTATAAACAAATAAAACTGCTAGTTAATTTTTTATTTAATTAGTAGTTAGTTAGTCACTGACACTTGGGGCCCACCCCTCTAATTAGTTTGTTAGATTAGTTTAACCCACTGTTTAACCCAGAGTGGCTGACAGGTGGGCCCCACCTGTTAGTTTGACCAGTCAGTAGGTCAGCCGAATGCTGACGCATCGCTGACGTCATACCGACGCAGTAACTCTTTTTCTGTTGTTTAAATCATTTCAGAATATGTTTAAAACTTTGAAAAATCATAGAAATTAATATGTAACTCGGATGAAAATATTTTCTACATGAAAGTTGCTCAGAACGACGAGACGAATCCGAATACGTGGTCCGTTTATCTGTCAAATGCCGCTAACTATCTGAACATGGAACATTCCCCCTCCAGTCATCTGTCTGACATAGGTCCGAAACCGGGAAAACATTCCCGGTTGAATTCCCCCTTCACCTTTATCATGCAGCACTTCGTTAGGTCGACCCTAGTTCTGCTTTTCGTCATGTCATGCTTTATGATGCTTTGTTTGCTTTATATTTATTGTTTCTTCCCCCTCTTCTCTCCAGTAGACCCCAAGACCAATGATGCCCCTGTGATCGACAACCTCTCCGACGACACTTCTTCCTTTTCGGCAGAGCTTCCAGGCAAGCCCCCCCCCCCCTTTGATCATCCCGATATCACCCATTCCATTCTCTCATGCTTGCATTAGATTTTGCTACTATAATTGATTGCTCCTATTCTGATGCATAGCCTGCTTTTGTAACCTTCTCATTGTACCTTACCTGCTTATCCTAAATTGCTTAGTATAGGTTGGTTAGTGATCCATCAGTGACCCCCCCACCTTGTCCCAGTTGCCCCGCCTTATGTTCGATGACTTGATCAACGTGATCGACGTCGAGGCCCTAACACCGCACATCACCCCCCTAGTTGTACGACTTTGCAGAGTTACTATCGAGTGCCGAGGGTGACACCTCATACATCACTCCTGATGAGATCTCTGTAGTGTAGCTATTCGGTCGTGGTCATCGAGGGTGATTTCCTCCTTAACCACTTCCGATACGACTCTAGCGTGCAACCCCTCAAGTTTGAACCTCAAGGGTGGTTCCTCTTATGTTTACCTTGATGATTACATCAAGTGGAAGCCATCGAGGGTGGTTCCTTAGGGTTTCCCTTGGTGTTAGACACACAGTTACTATGGTTACTATGACTTTACACTGAACCATGTTACTAAAGACGGGTCGGCCCTGAGGGGTACCCGCGCGAGCTTAATTGCGAGTGATGTGGAGTCGGGTTGACCTGGAAGGTGCCCGTGAGATATTTACGAGGCATGGCTGGGCATTCTTAGCCCTTGCCGCAAGTCCTCGAGAAGGGATGACGGGGTCACATCGGTCATGAGTCTCTGCTCATGACTGCACTACCAACACACTAACGGTTTGGATATTTGATCCGAGGGGCCTTTGGCCTGATAGCACTAACCATCACGCGGGAATAAGTATGGGCACTCTGCGTCGTATGTATCAGCCGAGAGCTCAACAGACGTCAGCGATGGAGCGGCGCGCGCCGGGTTGGACTGGAACGACTCGCCTTGTATAAGGGAGGCTAGGTCTGCTCACCGGCCGCGTACGCAATGTGCAGGATTGCAAAGGGCGATGGACCATGACCCCTTCGCATTTAGGATGTAGACTAGCATGCTGGCCTCTCTGTTGAGCCTAAGTAGGATTGCGGTGTGTTGATCGGCCGAGGCCGGTTATGACCTAATGGTGTGTCCGGCCGGAGTTGATCGAGTTTGTTGGGTAAGTTGGTGCACCCCTGCAGGGAAGAAAACATCTATCGATGGCATGTCCTACGGTAACGGACACTTGGAGTTGTATCCCAATGGATACAACTAGAACTGGATACTTGAGATGAGAAATGGATATGAGAAATGGATAGTATGGCTCTGGGATTGCTTTCTTGCGGGGAGTCGAGAAAGGATCTCTGGCCGAGGTTGATAACACTACTACTACTTTACTTTATGCTACTCTACTCCCTCCTGTTGCTGCAAGATGGTGTACCAGAAGATACTAGTCTTCGATAGGACTAGCTTCTCCCCCTCTTATTCTGGCATTCTGCAGTTAGTCCACAGATACTACCCCTTTCATTGATACCGGTGCATAATTAAGTAGTGTAGATCCTTGCTTGCGAGTACTTTGGATGAGTACTCACGGTTGCTTTGCCACCCCTTTCCCCCCTTCTTTCTTCTTTCCGGTTGTTGCAACCAGATGGTGGAGTCCAGGAGCCAGATACCACCTTTGACGACTGCTACTACACTGAGGGTGCCTACTACTACGTGAATACCGTCAACGACCAGGAGTAGTTAGGAGGCTCCCAGGCAGGAGGCCTTGCCTTTTCGATCGTTGTT
Source organism: Triticum urartu (assembly GCF_003073215.2). Classification (NCBI taxonomy): domain Eukaryota; kingdom Viridiplantae; phylum Streptophyta; class Magnoliopsida; order Poales; family Poaceae; genus Triticum; species Triticum urartu. The sequence goes on from NW_024114081.1 coordinate 61,010, forward strand.
GCTTTTGTGCCAGCCTTCTTAAGGCAAACTTGTTCAACTTATGTTTGTACTCAGATATTGTTGCTTCCGCTGACTCTTGTGTATTCGAGCCCTCGAGGCCCCTGACTTGTAATATAAAGCTTGTATTATTTCAATTTGTGTCTAGAGTTGTGTTGTGATATCTTCCCGTGAGTCCTTGATCTTGATCATACACATTTGCGTGTATGATTAGTGTACGATTGAATCGGGGGCGTCACACCTTGGCAAGGTTTTTCACAGTAAAAAAGGAGTCAGACAAGGAGACCCCTTCTCACCTCTCCTATTTGTCCTATCAGCTGACCTCCTACAATCAATAATCAATGAGGCTATGCATCAAAATTTAATCCAAGCACCCATTGATAGTCAAGCTTGCCCTGATTTTCCAGTCATTCAATATGTTGATGACACCATTCTAGTGCTACTTGCAGACACAATGCAATTATGACAAATCAAGAACCTTATCTTACATTACACTGAGTTCACTAGCCTGAAAGTCAAATATGGCAAATCCTTCATGGTGCCAATAAATGTGCCAGCACAACATATGAATGGCCTGCTCAATATTCTAGGATGCCAGTAAGGGCAATTCCCTTTCACATATCTTGGTCTGCCACTGGGCACATCCAAGCCAAAAATTGAGGATTTCACCCCAATGATGGCAAAGAATAGAAAGAAGGTTAACTGGGTGTGCTACCTCTTGAGCACTGCGTTGGATTTCCCCGAAGAGGAGAGGATGATGCAGCAAAGTAGCGTAAGTATTTCCCTCAGTTTTTGAGAACCAAGGTATCAATCCAGTAGGAGGCTATGCACGAGTCCCTCGTACCTACACAAAAACAATAGCTCAACGCAACTGAGGGAGTCCTGGATTAGGGGGTCTCCGGACAACCGGACTATATCCATTGGCCGGACTGTTAGACTATGAAGATACAAGATTGAAGATTTCGTCTCGTGTCCGGATGGGACTCTACTTGGCGTGGAAGGCAAGCTAGGCAATACGGATATGTGTATCTCCTCCTTTGTAACCGACCTTGTGTAACCCTAGCCCTCTCCGGTGTCTATATAAACCGGAGGGTTTTAGTCCGTAGGACAACATCCAATCATACCATAGGCTAGCTTCTATGGTTTAGCCTCTCTGATCTCGTGGTAGATCTACTCTTGTACTACCCATATCATCAATATTAATCAAGCAGGACGTAGGGTTTTACCTCCATCAAGAGGGCCCGAACCTAGGTAAAACATTGTGTCCCCTGCCTCCTGTTACCATCCGCCTTAGACGCACAGTTCGGGACCCCCTACCCGAGATCCGCCGGTTTTGACACCGACATTGGTGCTTTCATTGAGAGTTCCTCTGTGTCGTCGCCGTTAGGCTTGATGGCTCCTACTATCATCGATAGCGATGCAGTCCAGGGTGAGACTTTTCTCCCCGGACAGATCTTCGTGTTCGGCGGCTTTGCACTACGGGCCAATTCGCTTGGCCATCTGGAGCAGATTGAAAGTTATGCCCCTGGCCACCAGGTCAGGTTTGGAAGCTTAAACTACACGGCCGATATCCGTGGAGACTTGATCTTCGACGGATTCGAGCCTCTGCCTTGTGCGTCACGCGGTCACGATGAGTACGATTTAGCTCTACCATCGGACAGTGTTAAGGAGATCGCACCGGCAGCTGCTCCGACCCTCAATTCGGAGCCAGTTGCACCTTCCGCGGACGGGTGGATGGACCCCACCATGGAGGCCTTACCCTTAGCGGCGATCGAGCCGAACATCGACCTTACCTTGCACGAGAGCCGTGTTGTTAAACTGCCGGATCCTTCTCTGGCCACGGACTCCGAACCGCCTGCGCCCGTTCCTATCGAATCTGATTGGGCGCCGATCATGGAGTTTACCTCCGCGGATATCTTTCAGCACTCGCCCTTCGGTGATATACTGAACTCATTAAGGTCTCTCTCCTTGTTAGGAGGATCCAGGTCGAACTATGTCCGGCAGGACTGGGATGCGGACGACGAAGAAATTCGCAGCCCACCCACCACCCACTTAGTAGCCACTGTCGATGACTTAACCGACATGCTCGACTTCAACTCCGAAGATATCGATGGTATGGACAACGATGCGGGAGACGAAGAGGAACCACTGCCCACAGGGCACTGGACAGCCACCTCATCATACGATATATACATAGTGGATACACCCAAAGAAGGCAATGGCAACAAGACAGCGGAGGATGACCCCTCCAAGAAGCAACCCAATCGCCGACTTCAGCGGCGCCGCTCTAAGTCCCGCCAAAGCAAAAGTGGTGATACCGGCACATGAGGTAATAACACTCCGGATAGTGCCGAAGACAACAACAACCCCCTCCAGCAAGATTTAGAGCAGGAGGATGGAGGAGCCAGCCCTCCTGAGAGAGCGGCAGATGGAGAAGCGGAGGATGATAATTACATGCCCCCCTCCGAAGACAAGGCAAGCCTCGGCGATGACGAATTTGCCGTGCCAGAGGATCCCGTCGAAGAAGAGCGCTTCAAACGCCGGCTTATGGCCACGGCAAATAGCCTTAAGAAAAAGCAGCAACAGCTTCAAGCTGATCAAGATCTGCTAGCTGACAGATGGACTGAAGTCCTCGCGGCCGAGGAATATAAACCCGAGCGCCCCTCCAAGAGTTACCCAAAATGCAGGTTGCTACCTCGACTGGAGGAAGAAGCGTATGACGCGGCTGATCGGCCATCTCGTGGCCGTGATAGAGAGGCATTCCAGCAAAAAGCTCAGCCCGCACCCCGACGCCATTCAAATAAAAAGCATGGGGAAACATGCCAGACCTGCGAGACGTATTGGAGGACAAAGCAAAACATGCAAGATCGATCTACGGATCACGAGGGCGCGCCACTATGCGAGACGATAAACGTCACGCCGGATACAGTAAAAGTAAATCCGGCCGGGCCGAACACAGCGGGCAAGACCCATTCGAGCTGCGTCGCGATATAGCCCAATACAGAGGCGCCGCACACCCCTTATGCTTCACAGACGAAGTAATGGATCATCAAATCCCAGAAGGTTTCAAACCTGTAAATATTGAATCATACGACGGCACAACAGATCCTGCGGTATGGATCGAGGATTTCCTCCTCCACATCCACATGGCCTGCGGTGATGACTTGCATGCCATCAAATACCTTCCACTAAAGCTCAAAGGACCAGCGCAGCATTGGCTTAACAGCTTGCCAGCAGAGTCCATTAGCTGTTGGGAAGATCTGGAAGCCGCATTCCTCGACAACTTCCAGGGCACTTATGTGCGACCACCAGATGCTGATGACTTGAGCCACATAATTCAGCAGCCAGAAGAATCGGCCAGGCAATTCTGGACTCGATTCCTAACAAAGAAAAATCAAATCGTCGACTGTCTGGATGCAGAGGCCCTAGCAGCTTTCAAACACAACATCCACGACGAGTGGCTAGCCCGGCACCTTGGTCAGGAAAAGCCGAAATCTATGGCAGCCCTCACGACACTCATGACCCGCTTTTGTGCGGGAGAAGACAGCTGGCTAGCCCGTAGTAACAATATGTCAAAGAACCATGGTACTTCGGATACCAAGGACGGCAATAGCAGGTCACGTCGCAACAAACATTAGCGCCGCATTAACAGCGATAATACTGAGGATACGGCAGTCAATGCTATATTCAAAGGCTCTAAACCCGGTCAGCGGAAAAAGCCATTCAAACAAAGTACGCCGGGCCCGTCCAGTTTGGACCGTATACTCGATCGCTCGTGTCAAATACACGGCACCCCAGACAAGCCAGCCAATCACACCAACATGGATTGTTGGGTGTTCAAGCAGGCCAGCAAGTTAATTGCCAAAAACAAGGATAAGGGGCCACATAGCGATGACGAGGAGGAGCCCCGGCAGCCACACACCGGAGGACAGAAGAGGTTTCCCCCACAAGTGCGGACGATGAACATGATATACGCAACCCACATCCCCAAGAGGGAGCGGAAGCGTGCGCTCAGGGACGTATATGCGTTGGAGCTAGTCGCCTCAAAGTTCAACCCATGGTCCTCCTATCCGATCACTTTCGATCATAGGGACCACCCCACTAGTATCCGTCATGGCGGATTCGCCGCACTGGTTCTAGACCCTATCATTGACGGATTTCACCTCACTCAAGTCCTTATGGATGGTGGCAGCAGCATGAACCTGCTTTATCAGGACACAATGCACAAAATGGGTATAGACCCCTCAAGGATCAAACTCACAAAAACGACCTTTAAAGGCGTTATTCCAGGCGTTGAGGCCCATTGCACAGGCTCAATTACACTGGAAGTGGTCTTCGGATCCCCGGATAACTTCCGAAGCGAAGAGTTAATCTTGGATATAGTCCCGTTCCGCAGTGGTTATCATGCACTGCTCGGGCGAACCGCATTTGCAAGATTCAATGCGGTACCGCATTATGCATACCTCAAGCTCAAGATGCCAGGACCTCGTGGGGTTATTACAGTCAATGGAAACACAGAGTGCTCTCTCCGAACGGAGGAGCACACTGCGGCCCTCGCAGCAGAAGCGCAAAGCAGCCTCTCAAGGCAATCCACCAGTTCGGCGTTTCAAGACCCAGACACCTTCAAGCGCGCTCGGAGCAATCGGCAACTAGACCGCCCGGCGCGATCTGAGCTCGCGTAGCAATGCGGCCCCCACCCCAGTCCCAGCCAAACGGCGAAACTCGTGCCACGCGTACATAATTACGCATTTAAAATACCATGGGAACAGGTGGGTAGGGGGGCACAACTGCGGCACGCCCCAAGACGCGGCTTAAACCGCACTAGGGGCTTCCCGCTTTGTTATTTTTCTCTTTTTCAGGACCTTAATCTCTGGAAACCCTGTCCGGCAGCACTATTGCCGAACACATGATGCAGCAACCAAGGAGGAAGAAAGCTACGTCACACCACAGAATTCTCAGGTGGATTACAATAACGAGCGAAATATTTGATTTAATACTATTACTCAGCTTGCCGTTGGAAGGGACATAGTCCTACTCTTTGCTTATCGCACTATCTGTATCATTCTGCTTTAACGCACCTTTTTGAATAAACAATGCATAACATTACGACTATTATTGCATCCTTGTTATATATGTGTGTGTTCATTAATGACGCCTTGCAACCTTACACTTTGGTACGGCCGATACACCAGGGGCTTAAGTACCCACAATATGGTGTGAGAAGTCCAAACACTTTCACAAGTGCGGCACCCCGAACTTATAGCATTATATGCATCAGCTCCGAATCATGTCTTTGGTCAAATGTTGGGTTTGCCCGGCTCCTATGTTTTGGTACCTTATGTTCCACTCTATCGGGTAAGGTAGCGCTAGGAGAACTACTGCGATTGTGCCCCGGTTCTGCTGGGCTAAGCACCTCAGTAGAGAAAGCTAAAACTGACTGTCATGATAAGGCGAGAGACTGGTCACTGTTCAGCGAGGTTTCGAGTCCCTAAAGACTTATGCCGCTTAGAGCGAGGGGCCGGCCCTGTCCGGCTTAAAGGCGTGTATCGCACCCCAAATTCGGCCTTCCGAATACCAAGGGCTTCGCTGAAATTTAAAATTATAGAATTCTATGGCTAAGTGAGAGTGATAAAGCATTATTAGTCCGGTTGCCTTGTTCATTGTGCTGAGCACCTCCCTTGAAGGACCAAAAAATGGGAACAAGAGTGCTCAGGTTTATCCCGAACACCCCAGCACTCGTGGAATGGGGGCAGAAGCCGAGGACTAGCCATCTCTCAGATTGGATAAACAGCCAAACAGAAGGTAATATTTTAAATTCAAATAAGCGTTGCATAGTGCATATGAACAAGTTTTCATAAATACAGGATCACACGAGCAAGTTTCACTCAAATATTACATCTTTCGTGCACTTGTCCTCTATGAGACAGGCACCCTGCAGAACACCCTCGTAGTACATCTCGGGGTGGCGATGCTCCTTGCCCTCCGGTGGCCCTTCCTTAATCAGCTTCATGGCGTCTAGCTTGACCCATTGCAACATCACACGGGCGAAAGCCCGGCGTGCACCTTCAATGCAGACGGATCGCTTGACGACCTCCAGCCGTGGGCAGGCATCCACAAGCCACCTCACCAGGCCGAAGTAGCTATTCGGAAGAGCGTCGCCAGGCCACAGCCGGACTATAAAGCCCTTCATGGCATGTTCGGCCGCCTTGTGTAGTTCGACCAGCTGCTTTAGCTGGTCGCTCACAGACACTGGGTGTTCGGTCCCAGTATACTGGGCCCAAAACAACTTCTTCGTTGAGCTTCCATCCTCGGCCCAGTAAAACTTCGCGGCATCCGACACGCTGCGGGGAAAATCTGCGAATGCTCCTGGAGAGCTCCGAATTCGGGTAAGTAATCAGTAATTTACTTTTACATGCTTGCTTTGCATATAGAATGCCTTACCCGCCGCTATCTTCTTCATTGCGTCGATCTCCTGGAGGGCCTTTTGGGCTTCGGCCTTGGCACTTTTTGCGCTCTGAGGGCCGCGGCAAGCTCAGACTCTCGCGTCTTCGAGTCAAGCTCCAACGCCTCGTGCTTCGTCATGAGAGCCTGGAGCTCTTACTGCACCTCGCCCACCCGAGCCTCTTGCCTTTTTCGCTCGGTGCGCTCCTTGGCCGCTTTATCTTCGGCCTCGGACAACGCTTGCTTTAGGGTCGCCACTTCGGTCGTGGCCCCTGGCAAATTCATGATGATCCTGTCATTTTGCAATCGCATTCTTTTTATACACATCCATAGACTAGGTACTACTTACCTTTGTTCTCCTCGAGTTGCCTCTTGGCAAGGCCGAGCTCGTCCTGGGACCCTTTAAGGTCCTGCTTCAGTACGGCGACCTCCGCAGTCAGTGCGGCTGACGCCAGCAGCGAAGCCTGCATATGCATATTGACATACTTATATTAGACTCCTGCGATATTGTTTGATCCTCTGTTCGGCTTTTCTTTGTGAACACCGAACAGAGCATCAGGGGCTACTGTCTATGCGGTATTATTTTTCCTATATTTTAAACACTTACCTCAAAGCCTATTAGAAGGCTGGCACAGGCTTCAGTTAAACCGCTCTTGGCGGACTGAACCTTCTGGATCACCGCACTCATAAAAGTGCGGTGCTCCTCGTCGATGGAAGCGCCGCGAAGCGCTTCCAGCAGATTGTTCGGCGCCTCTAGATGGACAGAGGTCACCGGTACAGGCGTCTTGCCCCTCTTAGAAGGAGGCCGCCTGCCCGAATCCGGAACCACTGGAGGTTCCGGCGCGGTGTTCGGCTGAGGGCCGAACTTGGAGCCCTCAGGGGCCTTGTCCCCTCTGCTCCTCGAATCCGGAAGGCCGCCTTTAGGTGCCTCCGGGACTGTCCGCCCTCGACCCGGTGCCTCTTGAGACAATACCTCGGTGTCGTCTGCAAGGTAAGGGAAGGTGGCGGTCGGAACTGGATCGCTATCCATATTCGACGAGCCCAGGGAGCCGTCCGATGATACATCGATACGGGCTCGTGGCGGCCTACATAATCATATTCGGCGTTAGGTGAAGCAGTGCAACAAAGGAATGCTATGAGTTACTCTGGTATCCGAATACTTACGACTTCCCCAGGGGCTTGGCCCTGGGCAGCCACTCGTCTTCGCCGTCGGCGGCGGTGGTAGAGCTGTCCGGAAGGAGAGTCCTTCCCTTCTTGGACCCTTCGGCCTCCCCAGTTGGGGCGGCCTTCCTTTTCTTGTCTCCCCCGTCTGGAGGGGGAGCATCTTCTTCTGCCTCCTCGTCTTCGGGGGAGGATTGCGTCGTAGAGTCCTCAGACGGTGAGTCTAATGACGCCTGGTGTCGGGAACTCTTTCGGGTTCCCTTGGCCTTCTTGGTATTCTCCGGCACCGTATAAGGAGCCGGAGTCAGCATCTTCGCCAGAAGAGCCTCTGCTGGGTCTTTGGGCAAAGGAGCGGGACAGTCGATCTATCTGGCCATCTCCTGCCAGTCCTGTCAAAGGTACGGGAGTTTAGATCCCGCATGGAGTCAAACTATGAAAAACAAGTATCCTGTAAGAGGTAAAGCAGCTTACCGCACTGGCTTGGCGCTTTGCGCTGAAGCCGCGATCCTCAGTAGTGGGAGGGGGAACCTCGGCACTCTTGAATAGCACCCTCCAGGCATCTTCGTGAGTTGTGTCGAAGAGCCTGTTCAGAGTTCGGTGTTGCGCCGGGTCGAACTCCCACAAGTTGAAGGCCCGTTGTTGGCACGGGAGGATCCGGCGGTTGAGCATGACCTGGACTACGTTGACAAGTTTGAGCTTCTTGTTCACCATGTTTTGAATACATGTTTGGAGTCCGGTCAGCTCTCCCGAACTACCCCGGGACAGGCCCTTCTCTTGCCAGGAGGTGAGCCATGTGGGGAAGCCAGATCGGAACTCGAGGGCTGCTACCCATTTGGGGTCACGCGGCTCGGTGATGTAGAACCACCCCGATTGCCACCCCTTTATGGTCTCCATGAAGGAGCCCTCGAGCCATGTGACATTGGGCATCTTGCCCACCATGGCGCCTCTGCACTCCGCCTGGCGGCCACTCACTACCTTCGGCTTGACATTGAAAGTCTTCAGCCATAAGCCGAAGTGGGGCCTGATGCGGAGGAAGGCCTCGCACACGACGATAAATGCCGAGATGTTGAGGATGAAGTTCGGGGCCAGATCATGGAAATCCAGGCCGTAGTAGAACATGAGCCCCCGGACGAATGGGTGGAGAGGTAATCCCAGTCCGTGGAGGAAATGGGTGAGGAACACTACCCTCTCATGGGGCCTGGGGGTGGGGATGAGCTGCCCCTCTTCTGGGAGCCGGTGCGCGATGTCGTCGGGCAGGTATCCGGCTCTCCTCAGCTTCTTGATATGTCCCTCCGTGACGGAGGAGACCATCCACCTGCCTCCCGCTCCGGACATGGTTGGAGAAGGTCGAGGTGGGAAATGCGAACTTGGGCACTGGAGCTCGAGTGTGCGAAGATGGATGAGCAAAGGAGGAAGAAGGCGTGGATGAAAAGGTAAATCCTTATCCTTTATATGGGCGGATGAAACTATGCGTCCCCACTAGCCTGGTAAAACTCGCTTATTCCCCAAGTGCCGTAATCGATGGCGCGGTTGGGTTACCCACACCCGTATTGATGAGAATCCCGTGATAAGGGGACACGATCTCTGTTTTGACAAGACGTGACAAAAAACTGCCTCGCGTTATGTGCGGGGCTAGTTAAAGGAAACGGTTCGAATAATCACCGGCCGTGACATAATGTCGTGTTGCCAAAACAAGTTAGCAAACTCGATTTGTGGGAATATTATTCTCTCTACGGTGGTATGTGGAACTTATTTTGCAGGGTCGGACACTATCCTTATATTCAAATTCTTCCGTGGTGTATTTGGAGGAGGAACCTGCCTTGCAATGCCGAAGACAATACTGCGCGCAGGACTCATCGTCATTGAAAGCCTGGTTCAGGGGCTACTGAGGGATTCCTGGATTAGGGGGTCTCCGGATAGCCGGACTATATCCATTAGCCGAACTGTTAGACTATGAAGATACAAGATTGAAGACTTCGTCTCATGTCCGGATGGGACTCTACTTGGCGTGGAAGGCAAGCTAGGCAATACGGATATGTGTATCTCCTCCTTTGTAACCGACCTTGTGTAACCCTAGCCCTCTCCGGTGTCTATATAAACCGGAGGGTTTTAGTCCGTAGGACAACATACAATCATACCATAGGCTAGCTTCTAGGGTTTAGCCTCTCTGATCTCGTGGTAGATCTACTCTTGTACTACCCATATCATCAATATTAATCCAGCAGGACATAGGGTTTTACCTCCATCAAGAGGGCCCGAACCTGGGTAAAACATTGTGTCCCCTGCCTCCTGTTACCATCCGCCTTAGACGCACAGTTCGGGACCCCCTACCCGAGATCCGCCGGTTTTGACACCGACAGCAACCAACACGCTTAGGGGTTGTCAATCCCTTCACGATCACTTACGAAAGTGAGATATGATAGAGATGATAAATAATATTTTTCGTATTTTTGGTATAGAGATGCAAAGTAAAAAGTAAAAGCGAAGTAAAAGCAAAGCAATAATAAAATGATGGAGATTGATATGATGAGAAAGAGACCTGGGGGCCATAGGTTTCACTAGTGGCTTCTCTCAAGAGCATAAGTATTCTACGGTGGGTGAACAAATTACTGTTGAGCAATTGACAGAATTGAGCATAGTTATGAGAATATCTAGGTATGATCATGTATATAGGCATCACGTCCGAGACAAGTAGACCGACTCCTGCCTACATCTACTACTATTACTCCACTCATCGACCGATATCCAGCATGCATCTAGAGTATTAAGTTAAAAACAGAGTAACGCCTTAAGCAAGATGACATGATGTAGAGGGATAGTTTCATGCAATATGATAGAAACCCCATCTTGTTATCCTCGATGGCAACGATATAATACGTGCCTTGCTGCCCCTTCTGTCACTGGGAAAGGACACCGCAAGATCGAACCCAAAGCTAAGCACTTCTCCCATGGCAAGAACAACCAATCTAGTAGGCCAAACCAATTTGATAATTCGAAGAGACTTGCAAAGATAACCAATCATACA
>NW_024114082.1:0-12048 GCF_003073215.2 Triticum urartu
AGCCATATGGTTGTCGCTTTATTGTATGCAATACAATCGCCCTGTAATGCTTTACTTTATCACTAAGCGGTAGCGATAGTCATGGAAGCATAAGATTGGCGAGACGACAACGATGCTACGATGGAGATCAAGGTGTCACGCCGGTGACGATGGTGATCACGACGGTGCTTCGGAGATGGAGATCACAAGCACAAGATGATGATGGCCATATCATATCACTTATATTGATTGCATGTGATGTTTATCCTTTTATGCATCTTATCTTGCTTTGATTGACGGTAGCATTATAAGATGATCTCTCACTAAATTATCAAGAAGTGTTCTCCCTGAGTATGCACCATTGCGAAAGTTCTTCGTGCTGAGACACCACGTGATGATCGGGTGTGATAGGTTCTATGTTCAAATACAACGGGTGCAAAACAGTTGCGCACGCGGAATACTCAGGTTATACTTGACGAGCCAAGCATATACAGATATGGCCTCGGGACACGGAGACCGAAAGGTCGAGCGTGAATCATATAGTAGATATGATCAACATAACGATGTTCACCATTGAAAACTACTCCATCTCACGTGATGATCGGTTATGGTTTAGTTGATTTGGATCACGTAATCACTTAGAGGATTAGAGGGATGTCTATCTAAGTGGGAGTTCTTTAATTAATTTGATTAACTGAACTTAAATTTATCATGAAACTTAGTACCTGATTAGTATCTTGCTTATTTATGTTGATTGTAGATAGATGGCTTGTGCTGTTGTTCCGTTGAATTTTAATGCGTTCCTTGAGAAAGCAAAGTTGAAAGATGATGGTAGCAATTACACGGACTGGGTCCGTAACTTGAGGATTATCCTCATTGTTGCACAGAAGAATTACGTCCTGGAAGCACCCCTGAGTGCTAGGCCTGCTGCTGATGCAACTGATGACGCTATGAACGTCTGGCAGAGCAAAGCTGATGACTACTCGATAGTTTAGTGTGCCATGCTTTACGGCTTAGAACCGGGACTTCAACGACGTTTTGAACATCATGGAGCATATGAGATGTTCCAGGAGTTGAAGTTAATATTTCAAGCAAATTCCCAGATTGAGAGATATGAAGTCTCCAATAAGTTCTACAGCTGCAAAATGAAGGAGAATAGTTATGTCAGTGAACATATACTCTGAATGTCTGGGTACCATAATCACTTGACTCAGCTGGGAGTTAATCTTCCAGTTGATAGTGTCATTGACAGAGTTCTTCAATCACTGCCACCAAGCTACAAGAGCTTCGTGATGAACTATAATATGCAAGGGATGTATAAAACAATTCCCGAGCTCTTCGCAATGCTAAAGGCTGCGGAGGTAGAAATCAAGAAGGAGCATCAAGTGTTGATGGTCAACAAGACCACTAGTTTCAAGAAAAAGGGCAAAGGGAAGAAGAAGGGGAACTTCAAGAAGAACAGCAAGCAAGTTGCTGCTCAAGAGAAGAAACCCAAGTCTGAACCTAAGCCTGAAACTGAGTGCTTCTACTGCAAGCAGTCTGGTCACTTGAAGCGGAACTGCCCCAAGTATTTGGCGGATAAGAAGGATGGCAAGGTGAACAAAGGTATATGTGATATACATGTTATTGATGTGTACCTTACTAATGCTCGCAGTAGCACCTGGGTATTTGATACTGGTTCTGTTGCTAATATTTGCAACTCGAAACAGGGGCTACGGATTAAGCGAAGATTGGCTAAGGACGAGGTGACGATGCGCGTGGGAAATGGTTCCAAAGTCGATGTGATCGCGGTCGGCATGCTACCTCCACATCTACCTTCGGGATTAGTATTAGACCTAAATAATTGTTATTTGGTGCCAGCGTTGAGCATGAACATTATATCTGGATCTTGTTTGATGCGAGACGGTTATTCATTTAAATCAGAGAATAATGGTTGTTCTATTTATATGAGTAATATCTTTTATGGTCATGCACCCGTGAAGAATGGTCTATTCTTATTGAATCTTGATAGTAGTGACACACATATTCATAATGTTGAAGCCAAAAGATGCAGAGTTGATAATGATAGTGCAACCTATTTGTGGCACTGCCGTTTAGGTCATATCGGTGTAAAGCGCATGAAGAAACTCCATACTAATGGACTTTTGGAACCACTTGATTATGAATCATTTGGTACTTGTGAACCGTGCCTCATGGGCAAGATGACTAAAACGCCGTTCTCCGGAACTATGGAGAGAGCAACAAATTTGTTGGAAATCATACATACAGATGTATGTGGTCCGATGAATGTTGAGGCTCGTGGCGGATATTGTTATTTTCTCACATTCACAGATGATTTAAGCAGATATGGGTATATCTACTTAATGAAGCATAAGTCCGAAACATTTGAAAAGTTCAAAGAATTTCAGAGTGAAGTTGAAAATCATCGTAACAAGAAAATAAAGTTTCTACGATCTGATCGTGGAGGAGAATATTTGAGTTACGAGTTTGGTCTACATTTAAAACAATGCAGAATAGTTTCGCAACTCACGCCACCCGGAACACCACAGCGTAATGGTGTGTCCGAACATCGTAATCGTACTTTACTACATATGGTGTGATCTATGATGTCTCTTACAGATTTACCGCTATCGTTTTAGGGTCATGCTTTAGAGACGGCTGCATTCACGTTAAATAGGGCACCATCGAAATCCGTTGAAACGACACCTTATGAACTGTGGTTTGGCAAGAAACCAAAGTTTTCGTTTCTAAAAGTTTGGGGCTACGATGCTTATGTGAAAAAGCTTCAACCTGATAAGCTCGAACCCAAATCGGAGAAATGTGTCTTCATAGGATACCCAAAGGAGACTGTTGGGTACACCTTCTATCACAGATCCGACGGCAAGACTTTTGTTGCTAAATTCAGAGTTTTTCTAGAGAAGGAGTTTCTCTCGAAAGAAGTGAGTGGGAGGAAAGTAGAACTTGATGAGGTAACTGTACCTGCTCCCTTATTGGAAAGTAGTTCATCACAGAAAACGATTTCTGCGACACCTACACCAATTAGTGAGGAAGTTAATGATGATGATCATGAAACTTTAGATCAAGCTGTTACTGAACCTCGTAGGTCAACCAGAGTAAGATCCGCACCAGAGTGGTACGGTAATCCTGTTCTGGAAGTCATGCTACTAGATCATGATGAACCTACGAACTATGAAGAAGCAATGGTGAGCCCAGATTCCGCAAAATGGCTTGAAGCCATGAAATCTGAGATGGGATCCATGTATGAGAACAAAGTGTGGACTTTGCTTGACTTTCCCGCTGATAGGCAAGCAATTGAGAATAAATGGATCTTCAAGAAGAAGACTGACGCTGACGGTAATGTTACTGTCTACAAAGCTCGACTTGTTGCGACAGGTTTTTGACAAGTTCAAGGGATTGACTACGATGAGACCTTCTCACCCGTAGCGATGCTTAAGTCTGTCCGAATCATGTTAGTAATTGCCGCGTTTTATGATTATGAAATATGGCAGATGAATGTCAAAACTGCATTCTTGAATGGATTTCTGGAAGAAGAGTTGTATATGATGCAACCAGAAGGTTTTGTCGATCCAAAGGGAGCTAACAAAGTGTGCAAGCTCCAGCGATCCATTTATGGACTGGTGCAAGCCCCTCGGAGTTGGAATAAACGCTTTGATAGTGTGATCAAAGCATTTGGTTTTATACAGACTTTTGGAGAAGCCTGTATTTACAAGAAAGTGAGTGGGAGCTCTGTAGCATTTCTAATATTATATGTGGATGACATATTTGTTGATTGGAAATGATATAGAATTTTCTGGATAGCATAAAGGGATACTTGAATAAAAAAATTCAATGAAAGACCTTGGTGAAGCTACTTATATATTGGGCATCAAGATCTATAGAGATAGATCGAGACGCTTAATTGGACTTTCACAAAGCACATACCTTGACAAAGTTTTGAAGAAGTTCAATATGGATCAAGCAAAGAAAGGGTTCTTGCATGTGTTACAAGGTGTGAAGTTGAGTAAGACTCAATGCCCGACCACTGCAGAAGATAGAGAGAAAATGAAAGATATTCCCTATGCTTCATCCATAGGATCTATCATGTATGCAATGCTGTGTACCAGACCTGATGTGTGCCTTGCTATAAGTCTAGCAGGGAGGTACCAAAGTAATCCAGGAGTGGATCACTGGACATCGGTCAAGAACATCCTGAAATACCCGAAAAGGACTAAGGATATGTTTCTTGTTTATGGAGGTGACAAAGAGCTCATCATAAACGGTTACGTTGATGCAAGCTTTGACACTGATCCGGACGATTCTAAATCGCAAACCAGATACGTGTTTACATTGAACGGTGGAGCTGTCAGTTGGTGCAGTTCTAAACAAAGCGTCGTGGCGGGATCTACATGTGAAGCGGAGTACATAGCTGCTTCGGAAGCAGCAAATGAAGGAGTCTGGATGAAGGAGTTCATATCCGATCTAGGTGTCATACCTAGAGCATCGGGTCCAATGAAAATCTTTTGTGAAAATACTGGAGCAATTGCCTTAGCGAAGGAATCCGGATTTCACAAAAGAACCAAGCACATCAAGAGACGCTTCAATTCCATACGGGATCTAGTCCAGGTGGGAGACATAGAAATTTGCAAGATACATACGGATCTGAATGTTGCAGACCCGTTGACTAAGCCTCTTCCACGAGCAAAACATGACCAGCACCAAGGCTCCATGGGTGTTAGAACCATTATTGTGTAATCTAGATTATTGACCCTAGTGCAAGTGAGAGACTGAAGAAAATATGCCCTAGAGGCAATAATAAAGTTATTATTTATTTCCTTATAATCATGACATGTTTATTATTCATGCTAGAATTGTATTAACCGGAAACATAATACATGTGTGAATACATAGACAAACAGAGTGTCACTAGTATGCCTCTACTTGACTAGCTCGTTGATCAAAGATGGTTATGTTTCCTAACCATAGACATGAGTTGTCATTTGATTAACGGGACCACATCATTAGGAGAATGATGTGATTGACATGACCCATTCCGTTAGCTTAGCACCGATCGTTTAGTATGTTGCTATTGCTTTCTTCATGACTTATACATGTTCCTATGACTATGAGATTATGCAACTCCCGTTTACCGGAGGAACACTTTGTGTGCTACCAAACGTCACAACGTAACTGGGTGATTATAAAGGTGCTCTACAGGTGTCTCCGAAGGTACTTGTTGGGTTGGCATATTTCGAGATCAGGATTTGTCACTCCGATTGTCGGAGAGGTATCTCTGGGCCCTCTCGGTAATGCACATCACTTAAGCCTTGCAAGCATTGCAACTAATGAGTTAGTTGCGGGATGATGTATTACGGAACGAGTAAAGAGACTTGCCGGTAACGAGATTGAACTAGGTATTGAGATACCGACGATCGAATCTCGGGCAAGTAACATACCGATGACAAAGGGAACAAAACGTATGTTGTTATGCGGTCTGACCGATAAAGATCTGTATATGTGAGATAATGAGCATCTAGGTATTATTCATACTAATACGCGACATACCTCGAGACTTTTCAGTGAGCACTGTTGTTTGATTATAGAAACTGAGTGTGTCTTAAGAACTCTTATTAGACAGTCTCTCCGTGCGCTCGAATAACAGTATGTTCTACGCAATTACTTAGTTTCTTCGAGACGCACAATGGCCTTAGGATCCTTCATTTCACTTAGCTTTGAATAGTTCGCGTGAGTGGTAATGGGATACTAATTACGCCTTTCTTGTGTACTAGAGATGTGAGTGAGTGTGAGAGTGTGAGTGAGTGTGTGTGTGAGTGAGGTGTGTGGTATACTGGTTCTGTTTCTCTTGATGAGTGTGAGAGAATTCTTTCAAGGTTACCTATTTACCACGGAGAGATGTACTGAAAATATAGGAGAGTCGACGTGTCAATATCCGAGCAAAGTAAGCAAGGATTGATATTTTCTATATTCTACTTGGGAGGCAGTTTTGAGCCTATGTCAAGATAAAAGTTTAATTTCGTGGCAAGCAAGATTAACGCATGCTTATATGTGCACTAGTGGCTAGTTTATTTACTGGGGTTCAAGTTTCTGGTGGATGATTTTTGAGCTTCGGAGAGTCATCTCCCTCCTTGCAATCGGAGCTATATGATGGTAATTTTCCGCAACGCACTTGGGGTATGGAGAACCTGACGAGAGAGAGAGAGCAGCGTGTGTTGGATCTTTTGAGAGTGTAGGACCTACGATAGTTGGTGAGTCTATACGACTGGAAAAAGGCACGTGAGAGCACAAGAATATGTGGTAAAGGTGATGGTGGGACGTATGTTTGCCCCACGTGCTGATAAAATATGCTCAGTAAATTGGTTTAGGGGCAAAGGGTGGGCCGCCCCTCTTTCCTTCTTTCTCACCCCTATCTTAACATTAATTCTTCCAACCAGAAATGATCCTATATGGCCAACAGCACCGTAGAAAAGAGCAGGGCTATTCGCGATTCGACTCTTGATGTGGTACTTCTGCATGATGTGCAGGCGGCACTGAGTGCAGCTAGAGCTGTGTTCACTCCATCTGATCTGTTCTTGTTTGGTGGCACCCCCCTCGCTGCCTTTGCTGTTATACTACTCTTATATAAATCTCAAAGCGAGGCATGTGTGGGCAACGGCCGTAGAGCAGGCACAACATTCAGATCATATGATCTCTTAGCCCGTAATCCGGTGCCCCGCCTCACACCATAGTTCCACCATTACGATAATCAACTAAGCCACACTCTGTATGGAGCGACGTGATAGCGACAGAAGCTCTCAACCTAGTCAGATAGTAGTTTTATTACTTGATATTATATTACGGACCCTTCAGATCATCTTGTGATCCTACTGATAGAAGCCAGGAGGCAGATTAAGAGATATAATACCGTCCAGGTGTGCTTGCATACGATCTACGACTCCTCCACGAAGACCTCGGGGGTGACTATCGCGTCAGTTATGTTTAGATTCGACAGAGTACGTGGTACATCTGACTAGAACAACGTGGGTTCGCTGAACTCTGGTGCGCTGCCGCTGTACGTTCGGTACTTGATCGTATCAGGCGAAATCACCAATGTTCGTGCTTATAAATCCCTATGATGCGTTAGTGGATGGACGACTACATCAATGGACAGAATTCGTCTGGCGTTGGGGATGACTACAACAACGCTCGCTTGCTCGCTCTCCTCGGAGGTTCTACGCAATACAGAGGCAACAGAGATAGATACATGGGACAACACTCTCTATTCTGCCTCATCTCATCATTGGCATATGCAATCACCATGACTATTGCCGTGTTGGCTAAGAGAAATGTTTTTTTGGAGATATGAACCTCACGTTCCCCGCATAGACAAAGTACCTCTACGAAAACGCGCGGAAAAAGGGAAGAGTTACAGCTAGGGTTCGATGAGGAATTTTGATCGACCTGAAGGTGGAATATAGATTCCCTAACGGGAGGGGAAGATCTCTCCGACTCGCCTCGTTTGTTGTAAATCAAACGTCTGAAGAACTGGTTTCGGCACGCGACCAACCCCACGATCATCCTTCTACAGCTCAGTTAGTATGGTGGGCAGCTACATACTACCCTGCCACCCTGTCGGTCTCTCCGACACACCCTGCAAAAATGAAAAGCAGCATCGAGCTCAAGGTTCTCATCACAGATAAATGGTCCAACCGACCTCGCCTACATCTCCGCTAGATCTTATTGACTCGATCTGCTCCAATGGCATGAAGGACCTTTATGGTGTGCTACTTACCAGTGTAAAATTCCTGTTGAATTCAAAGTGCCAAACGATAGATCCTCTATTTATAGGGACGAGGTACTTTGAAGAGAGCATCATCACCTGAGGACTTACACATATACTGCTCTTATAAGACAAGAGTGTTCGTTTGTATCCTGTAAAACCGGCCAGACTTCACCATGGGGACAAAGAAGGAACTGCTCCGACCTATGTCACTCTTTCCAGTCTCTCTGTGAACATCAATCTTACGATTCCTTTGAACCAGGCCCCGGCATTTCTCTGAACTCCTGAAGAATTGAGTATTAATGTGTCCTCACCATGGAAGATGCAGCTTTCATAGACCAGACCTTTCAACGACATCCGGACGGAGTCCGGGGCGCCTACTCGAAAATGATCCTTGTGTATATTTAGCCTTACACATATCTCACACACCACCGAAAGGCCAAAGACTAAACGGCACTGGTCCGAGAGAGACCAGAGCACGAGCAGACCGAGATCCCATTCGCAGTACACCTGCTGCGCGTCTAGGCGCAGCGAGATCTGTTCCGATCACAACATGAAGAGACATGACTATTGTTAGGATAAAGCTCGGTGACTCACGGTTCCCACAGGACGTACCGCGACATTCCTACAGAAAAACGGTGCCTCTCCTTGATATCCTATCAGATGATAGTCTTGAGACCATCCCGCCGTAGCCGACATGCCTGACTGGCGAATTCGAGAGTATTTGACTAACAGTCGGACTGTCGCGGTTCCAGTGCCTTGATGGACATGTGCTCGGATGTTGACCTTGGGTCAATTTCTTAATCATCTCGGCTAGAAGCCATTGAGTCCCGATTGCGCACGCGTAGCCTCACTTGTCTTTTTGGAGTGATTATGGACTAACATCAAGTTAGTGAGTCCATTCCCTCCTCCTTTCTAGGGTTAGCAAAGGATTAGCTCATATTTGTGTGAGAGCTTTGCTCATCCACTTGGTTACCTTCTCCTCGGAGATTCGAGCCTCCACCGGAGAAGATCCCCCAAGCGGATTCAAGACCCCTTTAGGGAAGAACTCAAGACCTCCTCACGAAGAAGATCGCGCCTCTTGTATCGTCCCTAGTTGACCGTGGATCGTGTATCGTTCTTTATATCCGAGGATCTAGCACATGTGTGACTTATTCTTGTTGGTTTGAGTGTCTCTTTTGTGTTTTCCCCGTGTTTTCCCTCGTTTCCCTCCTCGTATTCTTCGTGTTCATCGCGGGATCCGCTCCTTTCGTGAAAGATTGGCCGATTAGGGTTCCCACCCTACATCATTTCTGCTTCTTTGGGCTGTGATCACCACAAAGTAAGCTAGGATAGTTGATAATGATTCATAGAAAGGAAGAAAAAAGGTTCCTACAAGAAAAGATGCCAAATCCGTGGGGCACATGCAAGACACGTATAGACATTCTAGTGGTTTGGCAAAGGTGGTGCACACTAGTGCAAAGCCCAGCACTGAGCTTCCTCCTCCCTTATCCCAGATTGATTAAGAAATTGAAAGGTCATCCCGCATGTAGGACAACCGCATTACTTTGTATTATTGCAATTGCAACTTGGCAAGGCTTTATACATTGGAAAAGAAGGCTTGACCTTTTTCTGAATGATTGTGAGTATGCATCACTTTATCCTAACAAAGTCATGTGCTCTTTTCTGTTCTGAAACCTCCAGCAGGTGTACTGGCGAATGGAATCGTCTCCCGGATTGCTTCTTCCACGGCCGTGTGTATTTGTGTAAGCTAAATAAACACAAAAATTTTGATCCCCTCTTTTGTTATGTGCTATGAAAGCATGCATCTTCCATGTGATTGACACATGTAATTATCAATTCTCAGAGTTAAAAAGAAGGTAAATGATGTTAGCAAAGAAAAATGGAAGGCGGGTTTTACAAGAAACAACATCAAAGAAGCAGAACATTTGATTCCATTCATGCCCAATCTCGCCAACTATCGTTGCATCAACAGAATTTTACACTTGGATTCAGACATAAGCCCTGAGCATCATGACACATATGCACATCCGGTGCATGATGAACATTATTGCTGTGGTGTTTACAACAACAGGCCAATTACGCCCACCATCAACATACATGGGTTGCTGCCAAACCAGTTCTTCAGACTTGATACAACAAACAGGCAGAGAATCACAGGGCTGATGATTTCATCGCAGAGGGATCCACTGATTCTTCCCTTTTTTTCCCCTTTCGATAACACGCACGAGAGATCCACCTGTTCTTTTCGAATTGTGCCATGGTACAGAATAATTCCTTACTCCTGCTCTGGTTGCACTGATGGGACGAGCGGCTGATGTTCATCAGGCCCAACTGATATTCTGTCCATGCCACACAACTCAGGGGATTTTATAAGCACAAATGGTGATTTGTGTAGAGCAGCGAAGGCCTTGTTTCCTTCACCATTGCTTCCTAAACAAATGGTATCACCCCGCCCGTGCCAGACACCACACTGGACATTATTCATCTCTAAAGTTCTTGCCTCCTGCTTATTCAAAATGACAACTGTGAGGCCAATATATATCAATAATAAACAAATTAGTGAACTTTTGGTTCCAAGGTGGTCTGAATGTATATAACCTGGCACAGGGTACAACAAGGACATATCAGATGGAGAACACAGTCATCTAGACTGCCATCAGTCCCCTGAAATCACACAAAAGGGTCAATGAGATGTCTTACTCTCCCCATCATTCGTGAATTAAAGTACATATACTAATATCTATTCAGAAGTTGGCAAAATAGTCATCACATACAAACTGGCAAGGGTATGCCGAACTACCAATATTAACTCAAAACAAGTTTCAGTTATTGTTCATTCGATTAAAGCCCCAGATTTGAATTAATTGTGATTCAAGAGAAGACAGGCACCACAGCCAACTGCATTAAGCACTAGTGCACTAGTAAGCTGTAATCTGTCTGAATACTTTATTTGAAAACGCTAATTCAGAAATACTTACCCGGATATTGAACAGTTTCCTGATTCTTCTTCGGAAGTAACCGGTGTAGATTGCTATCAAGAGAACAGAACCAAGTCCCACATATAGATATACATGATGCCTTGTTACAGAAAAGGCAATTAAGCTGACCAGAACAGCAACTAATGAAATGAAGTAAGCCATTGCCTGAAATAGTTTCATACTGTATCAGAAGAGTGAATAAGAGTTCTTAAAAGAACATGAGCTTAACAACACAGCTCAAGTAAGCCAATGGTAAAACTGAAAATGTCAGATACAATGGGAACAAGAGTATGTTGCAGCAAACAACAATGGTTGTAATAATTCTAAAAAGACTTCGCAACAGGGCAGGAAAACAGAGAAAAACACAAATTTATCAGCACATATTGGCAGACATGGAGGATAAAGCACATTTGGTTGATACCCACATCTTGCCACAGATGAGAGAACTGTTTGTGACTACATAAACTCGTACTCTTGCGAAACCTTACCAAAATACGTGACAACTAATTTGTTTGGCACACTTTGCATGACTTGTCATGCTAAGTCAATTTCTTGTGGGCTTCAATCTGGTGAACATGAATGACCCTGCCCTTTTTTTTGAGCTTGTGCATACCCTAAAGGATAAGTTCTAGTAATATGATCCCTAGTTTATGTTGGAGGAAATGGCACTGCACGTTATACTTGCGAGAGGGTTGACTTGCCAATGTGAACAGGGCAGGATGTCCTTCATGTTGACCAGGTCTAAGCCCAAAAGAATACAGAATTATCCAAGCAAATCCTTTTCACATTGGCAAGTCAAACATCATATGCATTATCTTCTCTGTTGTATAACTAGTCAGAAGACAGCTTTGCTATTTTTGACTAAACAACTTAGATGGAAGTAAGCATTCATTTCAACAAATTTAGCAAGAGGCATTCTAACAAAATATTCCACCTCTCTAGCATTAGGAGGAAGTTGTTATTAGAATAAATTGAGAAAAATATTCCACATATTTAAGAAGTTAAGATGTTACTTTTCAAGGCAACTATATCAAGAATAGTCTACTTTTTTACTCTAAAAGGATTGACCTACAAGAAATTCTGCATTTGGTACTGGAATAATAAAGAGCCTAGCTCAACCAAACGGTTTCCTACTTCCTACCAACAGCAGCATCATAAATAAAGTAACCTACACAGCAATGTGACTACACGTTTGGCACAGAAAAATGACAAGCAAGAAATGGACGGGACATGGTCATAAGTTGCTCAGGGTATTATCTGTACCTGAAGGAAACAAGATCCGAGATTGGCTCTCCGCATGTTCTTGCCAAACCT
>NW_024114083.1:0-9743 GCF_003073215.2 Triticum urartu
GGTAAATTTGCCATGTTAATAAAGGTAAAATTGCCATGGCAAAAAAAGGCAGAATTACCATGGCAAAAACAAAGGCAAAAATTGTCATTGCTATAAAGTAAAATTTTCCATGGCTATCATACTAAATTTACCATGCTACGAGGTAAAAATCTAAAAGGTATTTTAATGAAATTTGACGGAGTAAACAGAAAACATGAAATTTATCCCGTTTTGATTTCATGTACACACTGGCCATGGTGAGTACAAAACCAATCGCCATGACAAAAAACATGCCTTAATTGACCATGGATACATAAAAAAAAGGCACATAGAATGTTGTGGGACACATCATAATTTGCCATTATTTTTTGTTTTTGACATTTTAAAGAATTACCACAGCAAAAATGCAATGGTTTAGATGGCAAATTTAGAACTTTTGATAGCTACGTAGTGGCAATTATATGAAAAACGACATGGCAAAGTGTACTGAATATTTTTGCCATGCGAAACATATCATAATTTGCACACATCAAAACTTAAGTCACCATGGGAAGCACATCATGGCAAAAAAAGTTCTGGATACCTATGTGTAGTAATCGAAGTTGCCATAGCAAAAAATATAGATGGCAAGTTGAGAATATTGACATGGGTCGTGGCAAATTTAGTATATTGTTCTCTAAAAGAACACATGGAAACTTTACAATTATTTAGAAAAGGATGGCAAATTTATCTCTTGAGTTTGCCATGTACCAAATGCAAAACAGAAAAGTAAGTTGACAATGGCAAAGGTCTCGCTAATAAAATTCATGTTGAGAACATATGCATGGCGAATGAAAAGTTGCCATGGCAAAAAATACTTTCGGATACTTGTGTGTAGTAATGAAAGTTGCCATGGCAAATAATCTATCTGAAAAATACTTGTGCATTGTACGTGATGAATTTTTAAAACATTTCAGAAATGTTGATTGCAGCGGTACGCACACGACAATCGTTATATGGCGCACATGGTGAACGGAAAAGGGGGGGGGGGGGGGGAAGGTGAGTGAATAAATTCACAAGCAAAAAAAGCACATGGCGACACAACTTAATTTGCCATGGCAAAAACACATCTCAAATTGCCATGGCAAATGGTATATTGTATTTTCCATGTCAAAACACATCGTAAGAAACATCTAAAAATTGCCATCTCAGCACATCTTAAAGTTGCCATGGCAAGTGTTAAATGGCATGTCAAAAACTACAAAACTTGCCGTGGAATACAACTTAATTTGTGTTGATAATTAAAAAACTGCCACCTACACACATACAAAGATTGCCATGATCATGAAAATGACAGCAGGTCTAAAAAATTCATGTTGAAAACAGTTTGGCGCATACATGTTGATCACCTCATTTGACGAAAATGATGATACAGTTATTGAAAATGAAGAACTGCCACCACTAAGGTGTTAGGAAAACTACTCCCGATCATCATTTTTCACAACTCCTGATCCTTAGAGGGCGCCAAAGATCATCTTTATATGGTCAGGAACTATGTAAACACATAATGTGTAGTTTTCCAGGAGCAAAAACACAGTAAAAATTGCCATCAACTCCTACCTATGAGTTTAACCGAACTTAAATGACAACAAACATGACCACAAAAATCTCGCCAAAAGGCCACTAGGCATCCATCAGTAGCAACAACTACAGAGAAACTAGGGGACGAAAAAAAATGCTCACTGGGCGATTCGCCGTCGGATCTGAGGAAGGCCATGGGTACCGACTACCGAGCAGTGCTCCTCCTCATCTTCCTCTGCTATGCGCCTTCAAGGCACCAAGGAGAAGGGTCGTGACGACAACTCCGTGATGGGCGTCGAGCGCGGGACAGCGAGGAGGGTTGCCATGGGTAGCAGGCCCGGGCACCACGCATATCCACGTCGACGACGGCGGCCAGCTGGTCCCCGGCCTTCCCTGCAAATATCGGCGAAGTGGAGGCGGTTGGCGAGGTGCCGAATCCCGCCCTGCAGCGTGGCGGCCGCGACGCGTTGCTCCTCGAGGTCGCGCTCGCCCGACTAGCGCTTCGGCCTGACGGTTGGAGACCTCGCGGCACAGCCGCCGCTCCATGATGCCGTCATCTCCAGAAATGGCAACGGGACCCGGCGTCCCCTGCCAGTCTCGACGACGCGGAGACGGTCGGCGTGGTGCCGACACCCAACCAGGCGAGTGGCGGCCGTGGAGCGTTGCTTCTCATGGTGGCGCGCGGCACCACACTCGCACGCCATCCCCACACCACTCCGACCGCCGGACGGCCGTCGCCTCCGTCCTCCGCCTCCGCCTGCCCAACGCCGGCCGTCTCATTTCAAAAATCAGCGAGAAGGGAGAGAAAGTAGTACTGACGGAGTGGGGGCTAATTTTTTTAAAATAATACATTTTTTATTAATTTGCACAAATATTACGCTCAAAAAATAATTTTCGAAAATAATACACCGTCGGCCCGCAGCCGACCGAGTGGACCTAGTCGGCCCACAGCAGGCCGACTGAGACCCTATCGGCTTGCTGCTGGCCGATTGGCCTGTCGGCCACCAGTTCAGGTCCAGTCGGCCAGTAGTGGGCCGACAGGGCCTAATTGGCCTGCTGTGGGCCGACAGCGACTAATTGGCCAGCTGCGGGCCGACAGGGACTAATTGGCCTGCTGTGGGCCGACCGGTGCATGCCACCATTTTTTTCCCGAACGCTTCCTGGATTTTTTTATAAACTATGACGTATTTCGTGCAACCCTGTGCCCGTAATATTTTCCCGCCAT
Organism: Triticum urartu; assembly: GCF_003073215.2. Taxonomy (NCBI): domain Eukaryota; kingdom Viridiplantae; phylum Streptophyta; class Magnoliopsida; order Poales; family Poaceae; genus Triticum; species Triticum urartu. The sequence goes on from NW_024114083.1 coordinate 2,765, forward strand.
ATGTTCGCGCCAACTCTTTCTCGCCACCCGTTTCCCGCCATACCGCAGTCGTCCTTTCCTGCCATTTTCCCGCCATTTTCTCATCCCTACCTATAAAACCCCCTTCAGACAGAGGAGGATAAGCATTCCAGTGTAGTGTAGTTGAGATGTCCCATTATCCTTTGATCGTAGTTTTCACCCTGAGATGAGCAGGACTCTTCTGAGGCTAGCTACCGATTTCAGGATGGACAATAGGATAGTTCCATGGGACGAACTCACCGGTAGTGACACCATAATGAATGAGTTGGCTCACGAATTACGTATGTCTGGGTGGCCTGAAAGGACCTATGAGGAGGTACGTATAGAACTTCTTAGGTTGCATGCAAGGTGGAAGAAGGTAGTGGAGCCGGAGAGTGAAACTTTCAGAAGGACTGCAGAAAAGCATCCATTTTTATGGACTGAGGAGAGCGAGGACGAAGATGATATCTTCATGCCGCCGCTTCCGGGTTCTGCATCGTCAAAGAGCAAGAGTTTTGCATCGTCCAAGGGCAAGAGTACTGCATCCTCGAAGGGCAAGAGTTCTGCATCGTCCAAGGGTAAGAGTTCTGCATCCTCGAAGGGCAAGAGTTCTGCATCGACGGAGGATGACGATGATGACTTCATGTAGTTTTTATGATGTATGTTGTAAGTTTAGTCGTACGTACCGTTAATTTAGATGTAGTTCTATCTAGTTGTTTATACTGTCTTGTTGTACGAGCATTATGTTCTATCTAAATATGATGTTGTAGTTCGGATAACAGAGTACTAAAATAGAGTAGGCATATGTCTCATACATAAGTACATAGTCATTTGTCTCATACATAGAATAGACATAAGTCTCATACATAAGTAGATGGTCATGTCTCTACTGATAGATGGAAGCGTCAGTGACGACGTCTGGCCTGGCGGGGAGGCGGATCTGGAAGCGGCGACCATCCCAACCTGTTAGGTGGCCTAATGTTACGAGGAGGAATTTCAGACTCTCCCTGGTCATGCTGTGTATCCTGTGTGGGGCCTGGTGGAGGAGTCGAATACATGTTCATCCACTGGGTGTGCTGCGACATCTGAGCATGTATGTTCTCCTCGGGATGTTGATCACTCCCCCACGTATCATGTGATGCTGACATAGACGCATGATATCCGTAGGCTCCTGCACGATGGAACGTTTAGTCATGAAGAATGAGGTCGCCTCAATTAATATTGAAAACAATAAAAATGAAGACACTTACCTGCTGGTTGTGACGCTGCTCTGGCTCAAACACAAAGCTCGACGAGGGACCGTGTTGCTGTGGCTGTGGAGAAAACACGAAGCTCGACGTGGGACCGTGATGCTGTGGCTGTGGAGAAAACACGAAGCTCGACGTGGGACCATAGTGGTGGTTGCTGCCACGTTGAACTGCCAGGTTGGTCAGGACGGGGTGGCCTGGTTGTCGGCTGATGTGCTAGACGTGGACGTGGTTGATGTCGGTGCATGGAGTGACGCGCTGCTGCTGCTGGTGCTGAACAACGTTCGGTTCTCCGGGTGCACGTGATAGCCTCGTACACAGTCGTATCTTGTTCTGAATTCGTTCCAAGAAGGCTGTAGCACTGGACGGTGCTGAAGAAGAGGTCCAGACGACAGTGATCGTCCAAAGGTGGTCACGTCCTCGTAGAGTTCGTATGTCAAGGTAGCCTGCAAATTTCCATGACGATTAATAATGTATGTCTCTTGCACGTCAAAGTATGTGACAACATTACTTAAAGAAAATATATCTTACCGCGTACTGCCTAGAGCCCGAAGTGTCATAGCTCGGGTACATATCCGACGGAGTAGGATCCGGTATCTCCTCTGGGTGGGAGTGCTCAACGATGCGTAACGTGTTCCGGTCATGTAGCGCCGCAAATAGAGATTGAATTCATTGAGATCAAAATTGTGATTCTCGTGCCATAGATGTGTGTTTGCTGTCTCCCATTCTATAACATACGGCTCTAGTCTAACTAGCCAGTCAGCAGTTTGTCCTGGTCATGCCCTTCCTTGTCGTCCTAAAATTGTGGTGTGTGTTCAACAATTACCTAAAGCTTCGAATGGAGTACTATGAAAGATAATGCAACATTGAAAAACTAGTTAATACCTGTGGATGTGTGCTGGCACCGGGTTCTCTATAGGGGGAGGCAGCTCCAACTGCAGAAGACCAAATTGCCTCATAACCCTCTGTTGTGCCATCTCCTCGACGAAGACATCGAAGATGATTTGATTTTGTCATCCAGTAATCTCGGTCCCTTGTGCATAGCACAGACATACCACCAGGGTATCTCGCTTGTATGGCTGCTTCCGTGTAGGGCTGCCAGATGACCCCGGTGTACGCATCGAACTGCTCGTTCAATGCTGTGTATGCCTTCCTGGTCTGATCACTAGCAAAGCGTCTCTGCAGAAAACAAAAGTTAGTAGCCGCTAGCATCGAACTATCTCTTGTGCAAAAAAGTTGCATTAAACTATAACACGGTGCATACCTCGCGACGTGTCCAACACAGACCGAAAGTAGGCATGTCGATGCCGTCAGCATCAAACATGGCGTCTATAGGCTCACGAACACGTACATCTGGTCGCCCTATAGAGAACCTCTCCCACGACCATAGCTGTAGGAATAGAGGGCATCCAAGAAGGGTTGGCTTTCTCGATGTAAGCTGGCAACCGTTGCACATACCTCGGTATGTAGCCGCTAAGACCGCCGAACCCCAACTCCTCTGTCTGATCTGATCCGCCGTCTGAGCGCTCGCTATCTCGAGTGCCATAGGGATGTAGAGCGCGTGCTAATAGTGGTGACATGGTTCTCTGTGAACATCACCTTGCCGAAAAGCCACATTAAGTAGGCCTCCAGGCTCCGAGTGATCTGTTCCGCAGTCAACGGCGCCCGGAAGTTTTGGATCTGCATTAAGCAAAGAGAAAGTTTTAGTTAGCCGCAGTTATTTTCTGTAAAACCATATGCATGATAACTTGAAGATAAGAGGTTGGGGAAATTACCCGGAAATTGAGCAACCACTCATACTTAGGTCGTGATGCTCCCATACCGGATCCGGAGCATCCGGAAAAACACCATGAAAACGTTGTGTAAGGGCTCGCTCCCAACCAGCCGGTGCGTCCAACGGTCCTATGGCATGACCTGCCAACGGTAGTCCGAGCAAAAGTGACACATCCTCCAGAGTAGGAGCCATCTCTCCCCATCGGAAGTGAAACGTGTGGGTCTCTGGCCTCCAACGGTCCACTAAGCAGCTCAGCAAGGACCGTCGATGGAGATGCGTTTCTCACCCGGGATAGACTCAACCAGACGCGCGAAAGGTAAAAGGCCGGCCCATTTCAACCTTCATCAGAGAACATTTCAGTTAGTGTCTCCCATTAATATGCATGTAGTGTGCAAATTAATAAAGCACGTACCGCTGAAGCCATCCTGGGTGTATCATCCAGTTTTCTTAGGAGTGCGAGTGACCAGAGGCTCAAGCTTGCGCTCATACCATATGCACCCACGATGATGTTGGGGAACGTAGCAGAAATTCAAAATTTTCTACGCATCACCAAGATCAATCTATGGAGTAATCTAGCAACGAGGGGAAGGAGAGTGCATCTACATACCCTTGTAGATCGCTAAGCGGAAGCGTTCAAGTGAACGGGGTTGATGGAGTCGTACTCGTCGTGATCCAAATCACCGATGATCCTAGTGCCGAACGGACGGCACCTCCGTGTTCAACACACGTACAGCCCGGTGACGTCTCCTACGCCTTGATCCAGCAAGGGGAGAAGGAGAGGTTGGGGAAGACTCCATCCAGCAGCAGCACGACGGCGTGGTGGTGGTGGAGGAGCGCGGGACTCCAGCAGGGCTTCGCCAAGCACTACGAGAGACGAGGAGGAAGAGGGGTAGGGCTGCGCCAACAGGGAGATTGAATCGTGTGTTGGGCTGCCCCTTTGCTCAAGTATATATAGGGGGAGGGGAGGGGCTGCGCCCCCACCTAGGGTTCCCTCCCTAGGGGTGGCGGCAGCCCCCAGATCCCATCTGGGAGGCGGCCAAGGGGGAGAGAGAGGGGGGCGCACCTAGGGTGGGCCTTAGGGCCCATCTGCGCCTAGGGTTTGCCCCCTCTCCCTTGAGGACGCCTTGGGCCTTGGTGGGAGGCGCCCCAGCCCACCTAGGGGCTGGTCCCTTCCCACTATTGGCCCATGTAAGCCTCCGGGGCTGGTGGCCCCACCTGGTGGACCCCCGGACCCCTCCGGTGGTCCCGGTACACTACCGGTGATGCCCGGAACACTTCCGGTGGCCAAAACCATACTTCCTATATATCAATCTTTACCTCCGGACCATTCCGGAACTCCTCGTGACGTCCGGGATCTCATCCGGGACTCCGAACAACATTCGGTAACCGCGTACATACTTTCCCTATAACCCTAGCGTCATCGAACCTTAAGTGTGTAGACCCTACGGGTTCGGGAGTCATGCAGACATGGCCGAGACAACTCTCCGGTCAATAACCAACAGCGGGATCTGGATACCCATGTTGGCTCCCACATGCTCCACGATGATCTCATCGGATGAACCACGATGTCAAGGACTTAATCAATCCCGTATACAATTCCCTTTGTCTAGCAGTACGATACTTGCCCGAGATTCGATCGTCGGTATCCCGATACCTTGTTCAATCTCGTTACCGGCAAGTCTCTTTACTCGTTCCGTAACACATCATCCCGTGATCAACTCCTTGATCACATTGTGCACATTATGATGATGTCCTACCGAGTGGGCCCAGAGATACCTCTCCGTTTACACGGAGTGACAAATCCCAGTCTCGATTCGTGCCAACCCAACAGACACTTTCGGAGATACCTGTAGTGTACCTTTATAGCCACCCAGTTACGTTGTGACGTTTGGCACACCCAAAGCACTCCTACGGTATCCGGGAGTTGCACAATCTCATGGTCTAAGGAAATGATACTTGACATTAGAAAAGCTTTAGCATACGAACTACACGATCTTGTGCTAGGCTTAGGATTGGGTCTTGTCCATCACATCATTCTCCTAATGATGTGATCCCGTTATCAACGACATCCAATGTCCATGGTCAGGAAACCGTAACCATCTATTGATCAACGAGCTAGTCAACTAGAGGCTTACTAGGGACATGGTGTTGTCTATGTATCCACACATGTATCTGAGTTTCCTATCAATACAATTATAGCATGGATAATAAACGATTATCATGAACAATGAAATATAATAATAATAACTAATTTATTATTGCCTCTAGGGCATATTTCCAACAGTCTCCCACTTGCACTAGAGTCAATAATCTAGTTCACATCGCCATGTGATTAACACTCACAGGTCACATCGCCATGTGACCCTACATCCAAGAGTCTACTAGACTCAATGATCTAGTTCACATCACTATGTGATAACACTCAAAGAGTTCTGGGTTTGATCATGTTATGCTTGTGAGAGAGGTTGTAGTCAACGGGTCTTGCCATATTCAGATCCCTATGTATTTCGCAAAACTTTATATCGTAGATGCTGCTACCACGTTCCACTTGGAGCTATTCCAAATTGTTGCTCCATTATACGTATCCGGTATCTCTACTCAGAGCTATCCGGATAGGTGTTAAGCTTGCATCGACGTAACTCTTTACGTCGAACTCTTTATCACCTCCATAACCGAGAAACATTTCCTTATTCCTCTAAGGATAATTTTGACCGCTATCTGGTGATCTACTCCTAGATCACCTTTGTACCCTCTTGCCAGACATGTGGCAAGGCACACATCTGGTGCGGTACTAGCATGGTATACCGTATAGATCCTATGACAAAAGCATAGGGGACGACCTTCGTCCTTCCTCTTTCTTCTACCGTGGTCAATCTTCGAGTCTTACTCAACTTCACACCTTACAACTCAGGTAAGAACCCCTTCTTTAACTGATCTATTTTGAACTCCTTCAAAAACATGTCAAGGTGTGCATTCTTTGAAAGTACCATCAGGCGTCTTGATCTATCTCTATAGATCTTGATGCCCAATATGTAAGCAGCTTTATCCAGGTCTTCCTTTGAAAATCACTCTTCAAACAACCGTTTATGCTTTCAGAAATTCTTACATTATTTAGATCAACATATTGTCATCCCACATATACTTATCAGAAATGTTGTAGTGCTCCCACTCACTTTCTTGTAAATACAAGTTTTTCTAGCAAACATTGTAATAAACCTAAAAGCTTGATCACTCCATCAAAACATATATTCCGATTCCGAGATGCTTGCTCTAGTCCATAGAAGGATTGCTGGAGCCAGCATACCTTTTAGCATCCTTAGGATCGACAAAACCTTTTATTGTATCACATACAACTTTTCTTACGAAAAACGGTAAGAAAACTTGTTTTGACATCCATCTGTAAGATTTCATAATCAAAAAATACAGCTAATGCTAACATGATTCCGACGGACTTAAGCATCGCTACGGGTGAGAAATTCTCATCGTAGTCAACTCCTTGAACTTGTGAAAAGACTCTTTCCCACAAGTCGAGCTTCATAGACGGTAACATTACCGTCCACGTCCGTCTTCTTCTTAAAGATCCATTTATCTCAATGGCTTGCCGATCATCGGCAAGTCCACCAAAGTCCATACTTTGTTCTGATATATGGATCCTATCTCGGATTTCATGGCTTCTAACCATTTGTCGGAATACGTGCCCACCATCGCTTCTCCATAGCTCATAGGTTCATTGTTGTCTAACAACATGATATCTAAGACAGGATTACCGTACCACTTAGGAGTAGTACATATCCTTGTCGACCTACGAGGTTCAATAGCAACTTGATCCAAAGCTTCATGATCACTATCATTAACTTCCTCTTCAACAGACGTAGGCGCCACAGAAAACATCTTTGTGTTGCATCACTCTCTGGTTGAAGTAAAGGTCGACAACCTCATCAAGTTCTATCTTCCTCCATTC
>NW_024114084.1:0-9640 GCF_003073215.2 Triticum urartu
GGTGGTAATGACTTCGGAGAAACATCACTATCTCATCTGGAAGATCAACTCCCACTCGATTCAAATGATTGTTGTACTCAGACAATCTGAGCACAAGCTCAACAATTGAGCTTTTCTCCCTTAGTTTGCAGGCTAAGAAAATCGTCGGAGGTCTTATACCTCTTGACGTGGGCACGAGCCTGAAATCCCAATTTCAGCCCTCGAAACATCTCATATGTTTCGCGACGTTTCAAAACATCTTCGGTGCCTCAACTCTAAACCGTTTAACTGAACTATCACGTAGTTATCAAAATGTGTATGTCAGATGTTCGCAACATCCAGACGACGTTCGAGGTTCAGCACACTGAGCGTGCATTAAGGACATAAGCCTTCTATGAAGCAATAAGGACAACTCAGTTTACGGACCTAGTCCGCATAATTGCTACTATCAACTTTCAACTAAATTTTCTCTAGGAACATATCTAAACAGTAGAACTGAAGCGCGAGCTACGACATAATTTGCGAAGACCTTTTGACTATGTTCAGGATAATTAAGTTCATCTTATGAACTCCCACTCAGATAGACATCCCTCTAGTCATCTAAGTGATTACATGATCCGAGTCAACTAGGCCGTGTCCGATCATCACGTGAGACGGACTAGTCAACATCGGTGAACATCTTCATGTTGATCGTATCTTCTATACGACTCATGCTCGACCTTTCGGTCTCTGTGTTCCGAGGCCATGTCTGTACATGCTAGGCTCGTCAAGTCAACCTAAGTGTTTGCATGTTCGACATGTCTGTACATGCTAGGCTCATCAACACCCGTTGTATTCGAACGTAAGAATCTATCACACCCGATCATCACGTGGTGCTTCGAAACGACGAACTTTCGCAATGGTGCACAGTTAGGGGGAACACTTCTTGAAATTTTAATGAGGGATCATCTTATTTACTACCGTCGTTCTAAGCAAATAAGATGCAAAACATGATAAACATCACATGCAATCAAAAGTGACATGATATGGCCATCATATTGCTCCTTTTGATCTCCATCTTGGGGCTCCATGATCATCTTGTCACCGGTGACACCATGATCTCCATCATCATGATCTCCATCATCGTGTCTCATGAAGTTGTCTCGCCAACTATTACTTCTACTACTATGGCTAACCGTTTAGCAATAAAGTAAAGTAATTACATGACGTTTATGACACGCAGGTCATAAATAAAGACAACTCCTATGGCTCCTGCCGGTTGTCATACTCATCGACATGCAAGTCGTGATTCCTATTACAAGAACATGATCAATCTCATACATCACATATATTCATCACATTCTTTGGCCATATCACATCACATAGCAATGCTGCAAAAACAAGTTAGACGTCCTCTAATTGTTGTTGCAAGTTTTACGTGGCTGCTAGGTTTCTAGCAAGAACGTTTCTTACCTACGCAAAACCACAACGTGATATGCCAATTGCTATTTACCCTTCATAAGGACCCTTTTCATCGAATCCGATCCGACTAAAGTGGGAGAGACAGACACCCGCCAGCCACCTTATGCAACTAGTGCATGTTTGTCGGTGGAACCAGTCTCACGTAAGAGTACGTGTAAGGTTGGTCCGGGCCGCTTCATCCACAATGCCGCCGAATCAAGATTGGACTAGTAACGGTAAGATTGAACAAAATCAACGCCCACAACTACTTTGTGTTCTACTCGTGCATAGAACTACGCATAGACCTAGCTCATGATGCCACTGTTGGGGAACGTAGCAGAAATTCAAAATTTCCTACGTGTCACCAAGATCTATCTATGGAGAGACAGCAACGAGGGGAAGGAGAGTGCATCTACATACCCTTGTAGATCGCTAAGCGGAAGCGTTCAAGTGAACGGGGTTGATGGAGTCGTACTCGTCGTGATCCAAATCACCGATGATCCTAGTGCCGAACGGACGGCACCTCCGTGTTCAACACACGTACAGCCCGGTGACGTCTCCTACGCCTTGATCCAGCAAGGGGAGAAGGAGAGGTTGGGGAAGACTCCATCCAGCAGCAGCACGACGGCGTGGTGGTGGTGGAGGAGCGTGGTACTCCAGCAGGGCTTCGCCAAGCACCGCAAGAGACGAGGAGGGAGAGGGGTAGGGCTGCGCCAAGAAGGAGAGTTGTGTGTGGCAGCCCAAACCTCAAGTATATATAGGGGAAGGGGAGGGGCTGCGCCCCACCTAGGGTTCCCTCCCTAGGGGTGGCGGCAGCCCCCTAGATCCCATCTAGGGGCGGCCAAGGGGAGGGGAGAGGGGGAGGCGCACCAGGGTGGGCCTTAGGGCCCATCTGCCCTAGGGTTTGCCCCCTTCCCACTCTCCTTGCGCCTTGGGCCTTGGTCGCACCAGCCCACCTGGGGCTGGTCCCCTCCCACTTGGTGCATCCCTCCGGGACTCGGTGTCCGTACTTACGATAACCGCGAACTTTTTCGTGTAAAACAGATCATAATAATCTTACCTCCGGACATTCGAACTCCTCGTAGTCGGATTCATCGTGACCGAACACTTGTAACCACGTAATATCTATTCCTATAACCTAGATCATCGAACTAAGTGTGTAGACCCTACGGGTTCGGGAGACATGCAGACATGACGACGATCCTCTCGGTCAATAACAACAGCGGGATCTGGATACCCATGTTGGCTCCCACATGTTCCACGATGATCTCACGATGTTGAGGATTCAATCAATCCCGTATACAATTCCCTTTGTCAGCGGTATTATGTACTTGCCCGAGATTCGATCGTCGGTATCCATACCTTGTTCAATCTCGTTACCGGCAAGTCTCTTTACTCGTTCCGTAACACATCATCCCGTGATCAACTCCTTGATCACATTGTGCACATTATGATGATGTCCTACCGAGTGGGCCCAGAGTACCTCTCCGTTTACACGGAGTGACAAATCCCAGTCTCGATTCGTGCCAACCCAACAGACACTTTCGGAGATACCTGTAGTACCTTTATAGCCACCCAGTTACGTGTGACGTTTGGCACACCCAAAGCACTCCTACGGTATCCGGGAGTTGCACAATCTCATGGTCTAAGGAAATGATACTTGACATTAGAAAAGCTTTAGCACGAACTACATCTTGTGCTAGGCTTAGGATTGGGTCTTGTCCATCACATCATTCTCCTAATGATGTGATCCCGTTATCAATGACATCCAATGTCCATGGTCAGGAAACCGTAACCATCTATTGATCAACGAGCTAGTCAACTAGAGGCTTACTAGGGACATGGTGTTGTCTATGTATCCACACATGTATCTGAGTTTCCTATCAATACAATCTAGCATGGATAATAAACGATTATCATGAACAAGGAAATATAATAATAACCAATTTATTATTGGCTCTAGGGCATATTTCCAACACCAGACCCATCTCGACCCTTCCAGTTTCTTCGTCGAAGTCTTGGCAGAGTTCTGCAACCAAAAGTTAGTCAATGGACTGAGCAAGATCCGATCGCAAGCATCAACACAGTCGGATTAAAGGAAATACCTTCCAGCGCGAGATAAAGCTTCTTGGCGAGAGTCCTCAGATAAGCTTCTGTGTCATTCCTCTTCCGGATTGCAGACTCCAACTTTTCATTCAGGACGACCTTGTCCTTCTTCAGACTGGTCACTTCGCGGTTAGCTTCATTAAGACAAGATTTCAGTTTGTTCACCTCTCCTTCAAGCATTCCGATTGAAGCGAGCTTCTTGTCTGCGAGAGCGGTTTTTTCTTGGGCTGCTTTCTGCGCGGCGGCAAGATTTTGCTGAGCCAATTCCAAGTCTAAGTTGAGTTGCCTCTGCTTCTCCTCGAGTTCAGCAAACTTGGAAATAAGAGTACAAGACTTCTGCAGAAGGCAAAAGACAGCAATCAATAGGATCAAAGGTGGTTCACTTCCGAGTGAATAAAACCTAAAGAAGTCCATTTAGACCCCAGCCGACTGCACACAGTCGACTGCGGTCTCAGGGGCTACACCCAGCGGGTGCACTTGTGCCCCCGCTGACTAAGACTCAACTCGTCCGGTCCGCTCGGACCAGGTTAAAAAAAGGGGGGGGGGCAGCAAGCTATTCAGACCCTAGTCGACTGCCAGCAGTCGACCGCGGTCTCGGGGACTACACCCAGTGGGTGCACTTGGCGTGCCCCCACCGGTTCGGATCTTACTCGACCGGCCTGCCGGAGTCGAGTGTAAGGAGTAGAAAGAAAAGAAGAAGAACTCAGACCCCAGTCGACTGCCAGCAGTCGACCGTGGTCTCGGGGACTACACCCAGTGGGTGCACTTAGCGTGCCCCCACCGGTTCTGATCCCACTCGCCCAGACCGAGTGGAAGAGCGAAACTACCAAAAACAACAAAACACCCAGTGGGTGCTCTAATTCGACAAACAACAGGAGATTGTGCAGAAGAAGATTTTTCGAGAACAAAAACAGTCGGAAAGTTACTCACCTGGACATTGGCCCGAAGGCGGCACTGGCGTCGTAGGCAGCCTGGCTGTTCTCGTGCACCGTCTTCACCCGCTCCATCATCATGTCAGCCTGTCGAATGGCTTCCGCAGCCGCTTCCACTGGTTGTCCGGGACGGGGTAGCTGGTGAAAAAGTGCAGACGACCCAGGTGCGGCGGCTTGGAGCTGGTGGCGTGGAGTTGGACAGTTGAAGGAACCACAGGTGCAGTCGACGGTGCGGGAGGCCCACTCGACAAAGGTGCAGCGAACGTCACAGAGGCCCTGCCCACGTCTTCAGCTTGACGGACGGGAGGTGTTGGAGTTGGTTCTTGCCGAGCCATCCTGCCAGCTGCTACCTTCTTGCTCTTCCTAGGCTTAGGAGCCACATCTTCATCGTCATCTGGAAGATCAATGATGTTGGGTGGAGCTGCAAGGCAGATCATTCGACCCCAAGTGAACCACACGAATGCAGTCGACCAAAGAATCCAAAACAAGATCACAAGAGTTTGTAACCGGGTTGGAGGTTACAGCATCTTCCATTTCCTCGTCTTGGTACTAGAAAGAAGAGGTTCCTGACGTAGCGGCACTGCAAAGACCCGTATTCAATCGGTTACGTCTGGTTAATCGAGTCGATGAAAAAGACAAGTCAGATGGTTACCCAGAGATAGTAGGAACGATCACTTTGATCCTGGGCAAAGCTTTTGGCAGTTTGGAAGAGGTGGCTTTCGGCGCTGGAGGCGGCGCAACTTTGGACTGCTTTGGAGCCTTTTCAGCCGGCGTTGGGGAAGACATCCTAGGACGCTTCGAAGACTGACCAGTCGGCGCGTCCACTAAGTCCGGAGCACTCGCCGGGTCGTGGACTTATTTGGATCTCCTCTCCCTGCGAGGAGGCGAGTCGACTTCTTCGTCACCAGTCGATTCGTCGCTCTCCTCATCTTCCTCGGCCTCCGAATGCTCCTCACCGCTCTTGCCACCGCTCCCTTCTTCCTCAGCCTCTTGGTCCTGCACTCCGTTGGGCATTGAGTACATGTCGATGAGGGCCTGAAAGGACAATGATCAAAGGAAATTCAATCGACCATGAACAAGATGTCACTCGGTGAATCGAAAAGATACTCGATAAGACAGAATTATACCTGCTCCGGCTGGTGCGAGTTGTCGAATGGAATCACCCTCCTAGACCCCCGAGGGTTGTCTTTGTTGCTGGTGATCCCCATCAACCACTTCTCCAAGGTGTCCTCGCTGACGTCCTCCGGGTGGATCCGAGTGGAATCCTCGAGCCCAGAATACATCCACATCGGATGATCGCGCGCCTGAAGAGGTTGGATGCGTCGACCGAGAAAGACCTCCAGCAGGTCCATCCCGGTCACCCCGTCGCGGGCAAGCTAGACGACCCGCTCGACCAGCACCTTGATCTGCGCCTTCTCTTCTGGAACTACCCTCAGGGGGGCGGGCTTCTCCACTCGAGCCAAAGAAAAAGGAGGAAGTCCAGTCGACTGGCCTTGGGTCGGCTGATCCTTGCAGTAGAACCAAGTCGACTGCCAGCCCCGGACCGAGCCGGGAAGAATCATGGATGGGAAAGTACTCTTGCTCCTCATCTAGATCCCCAGACCCCCACACATCTGGATCCCCAGACCCCCAATCATGGTGAAGATGTGTTTGAAAAGGCCCCAGTGCGGTCGACAACCCAAGAAGTTTCCGCACATCGACACAAAAGCGGCCAGATATACTATAGTGTTTGGGGTGAAATGGTGGAGTTGAGCCCCAAAGAAGTTCAAAAAACCCCGGAAGAAAGGATGAGGGGGCAGTGAGAATCCGCGATCTATGTGAGTGGCGAGGAGAACACACTCACCCTCCCTTGGCTGCGGCTCGGTTTCATCCCCCGGGAGCCGTGCTGACTTGTGGGAGATCAGTCCCCCCTCCACCAGGTCGTCGAGGTCGTCCTGGGTGATTGTCGAGCGGATCCAGTCGCCCTGGATCCAGCCCGCTGGCAGGCCGGATCTCGACGAGGATCCACCCCGGCTGGTCCGCTTGCCCTTCGCCTTCGCTGTCGCCTTCTTCGCGCATTCCAGCGCCACCGCCCTCTCCTTCCCCATGGTGGCGGTCGAGCTCGAGTAAAGGTCCGACGATGAGGGCGGAAGCGAGCATGGCAGAGAGATTGAGAGAAGAAGAAGAGAGAATGGGAGCGCACGGGGCAGAGGCCTGGTCCGAGGCCTTTTATAAGGTCGTCATCCGAGTGACTGACTGGTGGACCCATGCGATCTAAACAAATCCCGCAACAGTCGCGCACGCAATACATGGCGAAAAAGGTGGCACAGGGATCGAGGAGACTTGCCTAATCCGTTCTAATAACCTTGGTTCCGTCCGTCTGGCGCACTTCCCAAAATTCGAATCCCGCGAGATCTGCGGAGAGCAGAACAACCTGTCAGACTGAAGAAAACATCCTCTACATAATCATTCGGAATCCTACCGTGAAAATTCACTCGACAAAAAACAAGAATGGACCAAGCGACTGAGAAGAGTCGACGTCTCACCTCAACTCATTGTTCCAGAATGAGATATACTCATAGCACAAAGAATGGGTCGGAAGTGTTCCCAACTCTTTCCCCACTCAAACCCTGATCCATTCGGGGGCTAATGATGAAGCTATGTACCTAGGGTAGGGTCATGGATCTGTCCAACATACCCTCCCCAAGGACATCTCTACAAAGAATCAGAAGCAGTCGAAGAGAAACCATCATCCACTCGACCATGAAGATGCTCACTCGACCACCTTGAAGACACTCGACCACCAGAAGATGAGAAACCCTCCACTCTGCAACAGGTCAGACTTAAACCATAGCTTTATGGGCATTTACTACACTTTACTGCAGACGTTACCAGTAACGCCCTCCTTTATGAACATTGAACCCTGTGTAACGGAGGGGAGCTGGGGTCTGCGCACTCTATATAAGCCACCCCTCCTCTGGGACAAGGGTTCGCACTTTTGTAAACACACACAATATTAGTCGACCGCCTCTAGGACGAGACGTAGCTGTTACTTCCTCCGAGAAGGGCCTGAACTCGTCAACTATTGTACAACTCCTAGTAGATTGCTACTCATACTCCCTATATGTCAGTTTAATCACGCACAGCACAGAGTGTGGAGTCGCGACCTACCCGGCGCGCCCTGCGCTCGGCTGTGGCCCTCCGTGCCATCTTCTGCTATATGGAGTCTTTGTCGAGAAAATCATAAGCACTTTCGGAGAGACTCGCCAACCATGAGCGAACCAATCTAGGGCTCCGGCAGAGGCTGTTCTGCCGGGGAACACTTCCCTCTAGGAGGGGGAATCATCACCATCGTCATCACCAACGATCCTCTCATCGGGAGGGGGTCAATATCCATCAACATCTTCACCAGCACCATCTCATCTCAAACCCTAGTTCATCTCTTGTATCCAATTTGTATCCAAACCTCAGATTGGTACTATGTGGGTTGCTAGTAGTGTTGATTACTCCTTGTAGTTGATGCTAGTTGGTTTACTTGGTGGAAGATCATATGTTCAGATCCATTATGCATATTAATACCCCTCTGATTATGAACATGAATATGCTTTGTGAGTAGTTACGTTTGTTCCTGAAGACATGGGAGAAGTCTTGCTATTAGTAGTCATGTGAATTTGGTATTCGTTTGATATTTTGATGAGATGTATGTTGTCATCCCTCTAGTGGTGTCATGTGAACGTCGACTACATGACACTTCACCATTGTTTGGGCCTAGAGGGAGGCATTGGGAAGTAATAAGTAGATGATGGTTGCTAGAGTGACAGAAGCTTAAACCCTAGTTTATGCGTTGCTTCGTAAGGGGCTGATTTGGATCCATATGTTTCATGCTATGGTTAGGTTTACCTTAATCTGTTGTAGTTGGATGCTTGCAATGGGTTAATCATAAGTGGGATGCTTGTCCAAGTAAGGACAGCACCCAAGCACCGGTCCACCCACATATCAGATTATCAAAGTACGAACGCGAATCACATGAACGTGATGAAAACTAGCTTGACGATAATTCCCATGTGTCCTCGGGAGCGCTTTTCTCTATATAGAGAGTTTGTCCAGGCTTGTCTTTGCTACAAAAAGGATTGGGCCATCTTGCTGCACCTTATTTACTTTTCTTACTTTACCCGTTACAAATTACCTTATCACAAAACTATCTGTTCGATAATTTCAGTGCTTGCAGAGAATACCTTGCTGAAAACTGCTTCATTTCCTTCTGCTCCTCGTTGGGTTCGACACTCTTACTTATCGAAAAGACTACGATAGATCCCCTATACTTGTGGGTCATCAAGACTCTTTTCTGGCGCGTTGCCGGGGAGTGAAGCGCCTTTGGTAGGTGGAATTTGGTAAGGAAAAATTTATATAATGTGCTGAAATTTACTGTCACTTGTTACTATGGAAAGTAATCCTTTGAGGGGCTTGTTCGGGGTATCTTCACCCCGACCAGTAGAGCAAAGTTGCTCCTCAACCTACTGACTACTGAAACTGAAAATGTTTACTTTGAAATTCCTTCGGGTATGATAGAGAAACTGCTAGCTAATCCTTTTGCAGGAGATGGAACATTGCATCCCGACTTACACTTAATCTATGTGGATGAAGTTTGTGGATTATTTAAGCTTGCAGGTATGCCCGATGATGTTATCAAGAAGAAGGTTCCCTTTATCTTTGAAGGGAGATGCATTGACATGGTATAGGCTATGTGATGATATGGGATCATGGGACTACAAATTGAAATTGGAATTCCATCAGAAGTTTTATCCTATGCATCTTGTTCATCGTGATCGTAATTATATATATAATTTTTGGCCTCGCGAAGGAGAAAGCATCGCTCAAGCTTGGGGGAGGCTTAAGTCAATGTTATATTCATGCCCCAATCATGAGCTCTCAAGAGAAATGATTATTCAAAAAATTATGCTCGCTTTCTGACAACAATCGCTCCATGCTCGATACTTCTTGTACTGGTTCTTTATGATGAAGACTATTGAATTCAAATGGGATTTATTGGAAAGAATTAAACGCAACTCTGAAGATTGGGATCTCGACGAAGGTAAGGAGTCAGGTATAACACCTAAGTTTGATTGTGTTAAATTTTTATGGATACCGATTTTCGTGAATTTAGCATAAACTATGGACTGACTCTGAGATAGTAGCTCTTTGTA
>NW_024114085.1:0-27110 GCF_003073215.2 Triticum urartu
CGGTCTCACCGATGGGATCTCGGTCTCACCGAGATGGGCTTGCAAACTCTCTGTTACCCATTGCAATATTCTCGGTCCCACCGAGATATGCAATCGGTTCCACCGAGTTTGCTTGGCCAAATCTCAGTTTCACTTATTACCCAAATTCCCACCGAGTTTGAGTAATCGGTCAAACCGAGTTTGGCCCTAACCTGCCCTCACAATCGGTCCCACCGAGTTTGAGTAATCGGTCAAACCGATTTTTGGATTTACCCTACCCTACACATCGGTCCCACCGCACCGAGTTTGATTTTGATTCCTCCCAGTCGGCCTCCCAGACCAGGCACCCAGACCCACGGTACCACCAAAAATCTCTAACGTTCACTAGGTTTAAGATTTTCACTAGGTTTACTTTCGGTCGACCGAGTTTGTCTGATTCGGTCCCACCGAGATTGGGAAATTGTGTGTAACGGTTGGATTTTGTGTGGAGGCTATATATACCCCTCCACCTCCTCTTCATTCAAGTGAGAGCCATCAGAACACATACACACATTCCAACTCATATGTTCTGAGAGAGAGAACCACCTACTCATGTGTTGAGACCAAGATATTCCATTCCTACCATATGAATCTTGATCTCTAGCCTTCCCAAGTTGCTTTCCACTCAAATCTTCTTTCCACCAAATCCAAATCCTATGAGAGAGAGTTGAGTGTTGGGGAGACTATCATTTGAAGCACAAGAGCAAGGAGTTCATTACCTACACACCATTTGTTACTTCTTGGAGAGTGGTGTCTCCTAGATTGGCTAGGTGTCACTTGGGAGCCTCCGACAAGATTGTGGAGTTGAACCAAGGAGTTTGTAAGGGCAAGGAGATCGCCTACTTCGTGAAGATCTACCGCTAGTGAGGCAAGTCCTGTGTGGGCGATGGCCATGGTGGGATAGACAAGGTTGCTTCTTCGTGGACCCTTTGTGGGTGGTTGCTTCTTCGTGGACCCTTCGTGGGTGGAGCCCTGTGTGGACTCGCGCAACCGTTACCCTTGGGTGGAGCCCTGTGTGGACTCGCGCAACCGTTACCCTTCGTGGGTTGAAGTCTCCATCAACGTGGATGTAGGATAGCACCACCTATCCGAACCACGGGAAAAACATCTGTGTCTCCAATTGCGTTTGAATTCTCCAAACCCTTCTCTTTACATTCTTGCAAGTTGCATGCTTTACATTCCGCTGCTCATATACTCTTTGCATGCTTGCTTGATATGTATTGTGTGTGTGTTGAAATTGTGCCTAAACTCCACTTAAACCGAAAAAGTTTAAAAATTGCAACTTTAGCATTAAGTGTCTAATCACCCCCCTCTAGACACATCTACTTCTTGGTCCTACATACTTCAACTCTTGGTTCTCTCTTTCATCGGCTCATGCAGTCGGAATATCTTCAGCGGTTTTGGCTTCAGACTCTGACATGTGCACAGTGGGAGTGACTTGGGGCCTCGGTCCTTTGCGAAGCCTGCGTAATGCTGGCGACGCTTGCGGAGATGGAGTTTGCTGGGCCTCAAAGTCATCGTCATCTTGCACGGGTGAGGTGACTTGTGGTTGGGGAGAACTTGGGGTGTCTTGTCGTTGTGGGTGATCAGCCCACGATGCATCCTGAGCAGTTGGCGTCAGAGGACGACCAATGCTGATGAGTTCGCTGTGCGTGAGCACATAGGCGATGATACCAACTGGTGCTCGATCTGAAGGAAGGACTTCATCATCTTCAACATTGTCGTGAGGACCAATGTCTTCAGCTGCGGTGGGGTCAACAGCTGGATTGTCTTCAGCTTCAGGAGCCTCTGTGGAAGCAGGCTCATGAACTATCACTTGGCATTCTTGATGTTCAGACGCAGGACGAGCCACTGAGATTGGCTCGACATCAAGGGGCTCTGTGGGAGCAGCCCGGTCTCTCTTCTTGGTTTTTCGTTTCTTGGTTGGGGGAGCATCATCAGTGGTGGCCTTGGTCTTGCGCTTCCTGGCTTCGGCTTCAGCTGCCCTTGTTTTCTTCAGTTCTGAAGCCACTGTGGGGACCTTAGTCTTCGAGCCTATCATACTGGCTGGGAAGACAATTGGATGTACTTCCTGCCTTGGTGCTTCGAGTTCTGCCACAACTGGCTTCTTCTTCTTCTTGGCCGCCATTCTGGGGTCGATGCCTGGTCGCCCCAAGGCCTTGAGATTTTCAGCTTCATTGTATCCCTGAACACATTTAGCTGCAAGATCCTTCATGCGCTCACGAGAACCTTTGGCTTCTTCGCATTTGGTTCGGAATGCTTCCTTGAGCTCATGCATCATGACCTGGAAGTTCTGAATGTCTTCAACATTGAGCTTGGCCATATGCTTCTTGAACTGAGCCTTTTCATAATCTATCTTATGCTTCAGCTCAACAGTTTTCTGAGCTAGAGCCAGCTCAGCAGCAATGGCTCCATGGAAGGCGACGCTGAGGCCAATGGGAAGCTGAAGATCATCAAAGCTAACATTTGGGCTGTCAAACCACTCATCAATGAATGTGTTGACGATTTCAACATCAAAGAGAGGAAGGTCATTGAAGATTTCTGCCTCTTGCTTGCTCTTGATCAACTGCTCAAGAGCGTCATCGCCAAGGTCGTCATCGCTGGACAGATCAATGGCGTCATTCTCATTGCGCAGAACAGCAGCAGGGGTCAGTGCTTGGCTGGTGGGTTGCATGGGCATCTTCACTTTGGAGGGCTTGGAGATGCGTGACAGATCTTCAGACTGCACACTGTGTTTAGGAGGTGCAGTGGCCAGAGGCTTCGCCCGTGAAACCTTTGGTGCAGGGGCAGGCTTCGAAAGCTTTAGGTTTCTTCAGCTTCTTTGGCTTCGGTGGTGCAGGCGCTTCGTCAGAATCAGCGTCGTCTGCAGGTTGATCCACGACTGCCCCTTGAACCTTTATGTGAGTAATGAGACCTTCTAAGTTATAGAAGGGCCCAACCAGATTGGGTTCAGCTTCACGTGTGCCGTCAGCACGAGGAGCAGAGGGGCCTGGATTGAAGTCTAATCCCCATGACTTCTTGTTTTCTTTGGCCGAGTTCTTGGCAAACTGGAAGTTGCGCTTGAACAGATTGTGTCACGACACCATAGCATGAAGATGGGTCTGCATCGGCAGGCTGTGGTCCACGGACCATGCAAGGATAGAAGCCTTGTTCAATGGCTTCAGCTCTGGACTGGGTTGAAGATTTTTGTACAAGATGTCTCCCCACGGTCGCTTGATGGATTTTTCTCAGCATACCTGGGTCACAAACCTGTACTACCAGGTTCGTGCGGTCGCCAGGAAAGTAATATGGACTGGCAGAAGAAATTACTGTCCCTCCAGCACAGCGACGATCACTCTGGGTGGGCAGACAACCTTGTACATCGAAAATCCATTGTTCTCTAACACTCACCACGTACCAGGACATATGGATAGCTGTCTTTAAGAAGCAAGAGCTATCTCTACATCCTCTTGACATTTCGAGGTTCGGTTGGATCCTGATGAATTGTAGTCCGCCCTGGAGGATTGTCTATGTCCGAGGTAACCACAGTCTTCTCATATGCTGAGGGTCGAGGTGAGGCGGATGACCAACAATTCTGTTCAATTGCGGAGAGCTCTGTCGCAGTTTGTCCCCACAGAACATCGGGTGCCAGAAGTCATGAAGACAAATCACAGCCTTTACTTGAGCATCATGTAGTGTGTGATCTAGATTACTGTCACATCGCAGAGTGTTGCCTCACGTATGCTTCCGCTCGAATAAGGCTGTTCGCAAAAACGCAGACAGCAACGGTTGCTTCAAAGGCTTCGATCCATCACTCTGGGTGTTGGGCCCCAGTTCTATAACTACTAGAAAGATCTCTCATGGTCTTCTACAGGAGATAATTTGGTTTATAGATGGCGGGTAGCAGAAAGTTCGCATGCATGCTATTGACGACTGGACGGAGAACTCAAGATCTGATCAACGCACTGTGTTGCGGCTCTGGAAGTTTGAACTACCCGGGACATCCGCGGATGGATCTTCGCTAGATTCGAGCCACAAGCACTGGAGCGCGCCGCACTGGTCACGATGGGCATGATCTAGCTCTGCCGCCGAATAGTGCCCTGGAGGCCACACCTGCATCAGCTCCGACCCTTAATTCGGAGCCAACTGCGCCAATCGAGGATGGGTGGTTGGACACCGCCTCGGGGGCTGCAATCTCTACGACGATCGAGCCGAGCACCTGCCCTATTCTCTGTGAAGCCCGTGACTCCAAGGAGCCGGACTCCTCTCCAGACTCCGAGCCCTCCGCGCCCCTACCGATCGAACCCGATTGGGCGCCGATCATGGAGTTCACCGCCGAAGACATCTTTCAGCACTCGCCCTTCGGCGATATTCTGAATTCACTAAAGTTTCTCTCTTTATCAGGAGAGCCCTGGCCGGACTATGGTCAGCAAGGTTGGGATGCGGATGATGAAGAAATTCAAAGCCCACCCACCACCCACTTCGTAGCCACTGTCGATGATTTAACCGACATGCTCGACTTCGACTCCAAAGACATCGACGGTATGGATGCCGATGCAAGAGACGATCAAGAACCAGCACCTATAGGGCACTGGAAAGCCACCTCGTCGTATGATATATACATGGTGGACACCCCAAAAGAAAGCAATGGCAATGGAACAACGGAGGATGACCCCTCCAAGAAGCAGCCTAAGCGCCAGCATCAGCGGCGCCGCTCTAAATCCCGCCAAAGCAAAAACGGTGATTCCGGCACGGGAGATAATAACACCCCAGACAGTGCCGAAGACAACCACCTCCAGCAAGATTCAGCACAGGAGGATGGAGAAGCCATCCCTCATGAGAGAGCGGCAGACAGAGAGGTCGAGGACGATAATTATATGCCTCCCTCCGAAGACGAGGCAAGCCTCGACGACGACGAATTTGTCGTGCCGGAGGATCTCGTCGAATAAGAGCGTTTCAAACGCAGGCTTATGGCCACGGCGAGCAGCCTCAAGAAAAAACAGCAACAGCTTAGAGCTGATCAAGATTTGCTAGCCGACAGATGGACTGAAGTCCTTGCGGCCGAAGAGTATGAACTCGAACGCCCCTCCAAGAGCTACCCAAAGCGCAGGTTGCTACCCCGATTAGAGGAGGAAGCACCTAAACCTACATCACCAGCGCATGATGTGGCCGACCGGCCACCCCGTGGCCGCGAAAGAGAGGCCTCTCGGCCCTCCACTCAAGCCACACCCCGGCGCCGCTCAAAAAATACCAAGGCACGGGAAAATGCGCCAGACCTGCGAGATATATTGGAGGACAAGGCAAGGCAAACAAGATCGATCTACGGATCGCGTGGGCGCCCCACGGCACGAGACGGTAATTGTCACTCCGGATACAGTAAATCCGGCCGGGCCGAACATAGTAGACAAAGCTCGTTTGAGCTGCGTCGTGATATAGCCCAATACAGAGGCGCCGCACACCCACTATGCTTCACAAATGAAGTAATGGATCATCAAATCCCCGAGGGTTTCAAACCCATGAACATCGAATCATACGATGGCACAACAGATCCTGCGGTATGGATCGAGGACTATCTCCTTCAGATCCACATGGCCCGCGGTGATGACCTACACGCCATCAAATACCTCCCACTCAAGCTTAAAGGACCAGCTCGGCATTGGCTTAACAGCTTGCCAGCAGAATCAGTTGGTTGTTGGGAGGACCTGGAAACCGCATTCCTCGACAATTTCCGGGGCACTTATGTGCGACCACCAGACGCCGATGACCTTAGCCACATAATTCAGCAGCCAGAGGAATCGGCCAGACAATTTTGGACACGGTTCCTAACCAAGAAAAATCAAATCGTCGACTGTCCGGACGCAGAGGCCCTAGCAGCCTTCAAGCATAACATCCACCACGAGTGGCTTGCACGGCACCTAGGACAGGAAAAACCGAAAACAATGGCAGCCCTCACCACGCTTATGACCCGCTTTTGCGCGGGAGAAGACAGCTGGCTAGCTCGCAGCATTAACATGACTAAGAGCCCTGGTAATTCGGATACCAAGGACAGCAGTGGTAGGTCGCGTCGCAACAAGCAAAAGCGCCGCATTAACAGCGACAATACTGAGGATACGTCAGTTAATGCCGGATTCAGAGGCTCTAAATACGGTCAGCGGAAAAAGGCATTCACAAGAAATACTCCGGGCCCGTCCAGTTTGGACCGAATACTCAACCGCTCATGCCAGATACATGGCACCCCCGAAAAACCAGCCAATCACACCAACAGGGATTGTTGGGTGTTCAAGCAGGCAGGCAAGTTAAATGCCGAAAGCAAAAACAAGGGGCTGCATAGCGATGACGAGGAGGAGCCCCGGCCGCCGAAGAACAGTGGACAGAAATGTTTTCCCCCACAAGTGCGGACGGTGAACATGATATACGCAACCCACGTCCCCAAGAGGGAGCGGAAGCGTGCGCTAAGGGACGTATACGCGATGGAGCCAGTCGCCCCAAAGTTCAACCCATGGTCTTCCTGCCCGATCACTTTTGATCGAAGGGACCACCCCACTAGCATCCGTCATGGCGGATTCACCGCATTAGTTCTAGACCCAATTATTGACGGATTTCACCTCACTAGAGTCCTTATGGACGGCGCAGCAGCCTGAACCTGCTTTACCAGGATACAGTGCGGAAAATGGGCATCGATCCCTCGAGGATTAAACCCACTAAAACGACCTTTAAAGGCGTCATACCAGGTGTAGAGGCCAACTGTACAGGCTCAGTTACACTTGAAGTGGTCTTCGGATCTCCGGATAATTTCCGAAGCGAGGAGTTAATCTTCGACATAGTCCCGTTCCGCAGTGGCTATCACGCACTGCTCGGGCGAACCGCATTTGCCAAGTTCAATGCGGTGCCGCACTACGCATACCTCAAGCTCAAGATGCCAGGCCCTCGAGGAGTCATCACGGTCAATGGAAACACCGAACGCTCTCTCCGAACGGAGGAGCATACGGCGGCTATCGCAGCGGAAGTACAAAGCAGCCTCTCAAGGCAATTCTCCAGTCCGGCCATTAAACGTCGGACACCGTCAAGCGCGCCCGGAGTAACCTACAACAAGACCGCCTGGCACGTTCCGAGCAAGCGTAGCAATGCGGCCCCAACCCCAGCCCTCGCGAACTTGCGAAACCAGTGTTGCGCGTACATAACTACGCTCTGGAAATACCATGGGCACAGGGGGAGGGGCACCATCACGGCACGCCCGAAACATGGCTTAAACCGCACTAGGGGCTGCCGACTTCTTCATTTTCTCTTACTTTCATGACTCCACTCTTCGGAAGGCCTGTCCGGCAGTACAATTGCCGCACAAACGATACAACAACCAGGGGAGCAGAAAGCTACGCTGCACTATGGAACTCTAAGGTGGTCTCTATAACGAGCAGTATACCTGTTTCACATACCATTCCACAGCTCGCCCCTGGAAAGGACATGTTAAATAGTCCCATCTTTTGCTTATTGCACTATTTGTATCGTTCTGCTTTGATCGCAGCTTTTTAAAATAAACAATGCATAGCTTCCGTCTATTATTGCATTACTCTTTTTTATGAATATATGTTCATTAATGACATGTTGCACCCATACACTTTGGTACGGACAATATGCCAGGGGCTTAAGTACCCCACAATACGGTGTGAGAAATCCGAACACTTTCACAAGTGCGGCACCCCGAACTTATAGCATTATATGCATCGGCTCCGAATCATGTCTTGGGTCAATAGTTGGGTTTTCCCGGCTCCTATGTTTTGGTACCTTACGTTCCGTTATATCGGCTAAGGTAGCACTAGGAGAACTACTGTGATTGTGCCCCAGTTGAGCTGGGCTAAGCACCTCAGTAGAGAAAGCTAAAACTGACCGTCATGATGAGGCAAGAGCTGGTCGCTATTCGAGAGGTTTTCGAGTCCCTGAAGACTTATGCCGCTTAGAGCGAGGAGTCGGCTTTGTCCGGCCTAGGCGTGGATAGCGCCCCGAACTCGGTCTTGCGAACACTAGGGGCTTCACCGAAATTTAAAATTATAGAATTCTATGGCTAAGTGAGAGTGTTCAAGCATTATAGTCCGATTGCCTTGTTCGTTGTGTTGAGCGCCTCCCTCAAAGGACCCAAGAATGGGGAAAAGAGCACTCATGTTTATCCCGAACACCCCAGCACTCGTGGCATGGGGGCAGAAGCCGACGACTCTCCATCTCTCAAATTTGATAAACGGCCGCACAGAAGGTAATATTTTAAATTCAAAAGCGTTGCTTAGCGCATATGAACAAGTTTTCGGCGTACAGGATCACAAATGCGAGTTTACTCAAAAATTACATCTTTGGAGTATTCATCCGCTATAAGGCGGGCACCCTTCAGGACGCCCTCATAATACGCTTCCGGGACGCGATGCTCCTTGCCCGGCGGCGGCCCGTCCTTCACCAGCTTCTCTCGCATCCATCTTGCCCCAGTGCACTTTAGCACGGGCAAGCGCCCTACGGGCACCTTCGATGCAGACGGAGCTTGATTACTTCAAGCCGTGGACAGGCATCCACCAGCCGCCTCACCAGCCCGAAGTAGCTCCCAGGCAGAGCCTCTCGAGGCCACAGCCGAACTATGAGGCCTTTATGGCCTGTCGGCAACCTTGTGGAGCTCGACCATTTGCTTCAGCTGGTCGCTCAAAGGCACCAGGTGTCCGGCCTCAGCATACTGAGACCAGAACACCTTCTCCGTCGAGCTCCCCTCTTCGGATCGGTAGTAGGCGGCGGCATCAGACGCACTGCGGGGCAAATCTGCGAATGCTCCTGGAGAGCTCCGGACTCGGTGTAAGTAACAAGTAATTCACTTCACGTGCTTCTTTGCATAATGAATGCCTTACCCGCCTGTTATCTTCTTCATCGCTTCAATTTCATGGAGGGCTTTCTGGGCTTCGGCCTTGGCAGACTTCGCGCTTTAAGGGCTGCCGCAAGCTGGGACGCTTGCGTCTTTGAGTAAGCTCCAAACTCTCATGTTTTTTCACGAGAGCCTGGAGCTCTTTCTGCACCTCCTGCTTCCCTCTCTCTTGCGCTCCGCGGCCGTCTGTTTTCGGCCTCGGACAGCGCTTCTTAAGGGTTGCCACCTCGGTCGTGGCCCCTATAATAGCACGTTGATCCTTGTCATTTTTTGCAACCACATCTTCTCTATATACTTGCGCAAGGTATTACTTACCTTCCATCTCCTCGAGTTGCCTCTTGGCATGGCCGAGCTGTTCTCGGACCGCGCGAGGTTTTGCTTCAGCGTATCCACCTCCGCAGTCAGTGCGCGGAGGCCAGCAGCGAAGCCTGCATACGCATATTGACTTGATTATGTTAGACTCCTGCGAATGTTATTAGATCCTCTATTCGGCTTTTCTTTCGAACGCCGAACAGAGCATCAGGGGCTACTGTCTATGCGGTAATATTTTTACATATTCTTTACTTACCTCAAAGCCTGTTAGAAGGCTGGCACAGGCTTCAAGTCAGTCCGCTCTTGGCGGACTGAACCTTCTGGATCACCGCACTCATATAGTGCGGTGCTCCTTCGTCGATGGAGGCGCCGTTAAGCACCTCCAGCAAATTGTCCGGTGCCTCCGGTTGGACGGAGGTCACCGGCTGGTAGGCTTGCTCCTCTTGGAAGGAGGCTGCCTACAGAGTCCGGAACCGTTGAAGGTTCCGGCGCGGTGTCCGGCTCAAGGCCGGACTGGAGCCCTTGGGGTTCTATCCCCTTTACGCCTGGAGTCCGGGAGGTCCCTTGCGGCGCCTCAGGACCACCTCCTCCTGCTTGGAACCTGTTGGGACGCCACCTCGGCGTCGTCCGTAGGGTGGGGGGAGGTAGCCGTCGGAAGCGAATTCACATCCGACGAATCAGGGAGCCGCTCGATGACTCGTCGAGCCGGCCTTGGGCGGACTGCATACATGTTCACGTAAGGAAGCTGTGCAATGGAAAGGAATACTATGAATCTGCTCTGGTATCCGGATACTTACGATCTCCAGGGGCTTGCCCTGTGCGGCCACTCCTCTTCGCCGTCGTCGGTGTTGGTGGAGTAGTCCGGAGGAGGTCTTCCCCTCTTGGACCCTTTGGCCTCCCCAGTTGGGCCGCCCTTCCTTTTCTTCCCTCTCCCCCGCTGGAGGGGGAGAGGTCTCTTCTTCCTCCTCCTCGTCTTCATGGGAGGAGTGCGTCTTGGAGTCGTCGGATGATGAATCGACACCCCCAGGCGCCGGCACTCTTCGAGTCCCCGTGGCCTTCTTCTTGGCCTTCTTCTCCGGCACCACATAGGGTGCCGGAACCAGCAGCTTTGCCAAGCGAGCGTCCGCTGGGCCTTCGGGCAAAGGAGCCGGACAGTTGATCTGTCCGGACATCTCCTGCCAATCCTGTCAAAGGTAAGGGAGCTTAGATCCCGCATGAGTCAAACTATGAAAAACTAATACCCTATAAAAGGTAAAAACAGCTTACCGCACGAGCGACGCCTGCGTGCTGAATCCGCGATCCTCGGTAGCGGATGCGAGGGCCTCGGCACCCTTGAAAAGCACCTTCCAGGCATCTTCGTACGTCGTGTCGAAGAGCCTGCTCAGAGTTCGGTGCTGCGCCGGGTCGAATCCCACAGGTTGAAAGCCCGTTGTTGACACGGGAGGATCCGGCAGATGAGCATAACCTGGACTACATTGACAAGTTTGAGCTTCTTGTCCACCAGGGTTTGGACGCATGTTTGGAGTCCGGTCAGCTCTCCTTTTTACCCCATGACAGGCCCGTCTCTTTCCAGGAGGTGAGCCACGTAGGGGTCCGGATTCGGAACTCGGGAGCTGCGACCCATTCAGGGTTACGCGGCTTCGGTGATGTAAACCACCCCGATTGCCACCCCTTTAGGGACTCCACGAAGGAGCCCTCGGCCATAGGCACGTTGGGCATCTTGCCCACCATGGCGCCTCCGCACTCCGCCTGGGTGCCGCGCACCACCTTCGGCTTGACGTTGAAAGTTTTGAGCCATAGGCCGAAATGGGGGCGGATGCAGAGGAAAGCTCGCACACGACGATAAACGCCGAGATATTGAGGACAAAGTTCGGGGCCAGATCGTGAAATCCAGGCCATAGTAGAACATGAGCCCTCGGACAAATGGGTGGAGAGGGAAGCCCAATCCGGGAGGAAATGGGGGAGGAACACCACCCTCTCATGGGGCCTAGGGGTGGGGATGAGCTACCCCTCTTCGGGAAGCCGGTGCGCAATGTCGTTAGACAAGTATCCGGCCTTCCTTCAGTTTTTTGATGTGTCCCTCCATGACGGAGGAGACCATCCACTTGCCTCCCGCTCCGGACATGGCTGGAGAAGGTTGAGGTGGGGTGTGCGAACTTGGGCGCTGGAGCTCGAGTGCGCGGAAATGGATAGGCAAAGGAGGAAGAAGGCGTGGATGAAAAGGTATCCTTATCCCCTTATATGGGCGGACGCGACTATGCGCCCCACCAGCCTGGTAAAACTCGCTTATCTCCCAAGCGCCGTAGTCAATGGCGCGGTTGGGTTACCCACACCCGTATTGATGAGAATCCCGGAATAAGGGGACACGTCTCTGCTTTAAGACAAGACGTGCCAAGGAAACTGCCTCGCTAAACGCGCTGAGGTGGGACAGTAAAACGATTCGAATAAAGACTTGGCCGTGGTGTGATGTCACGCTACGGAATACGTCAGCAGATTAGATTTGTGTAAATATTATTCTCTCTATGGCAATATGTGAAACTTATTTTGCAGAGCCGGACACTACCTTTGTGTTCAAAATCTTCTATGAAGTACTTGGAGGAGGAACCCGCCTTGCAATGCCGAAGACGATCTGCGCGCCGACTCGTCGTCATTGAAGCCTGGTTCGGGGGCTACTGAGGGAGTCCTGGATTAGGGGGTGTCCGGATAGCCGGGCTATACCTTCGGCCGGACTCCTGGACTATGAAGATACAAGATGAAGACTCTGTCCCGTGTCCGGAAGGGACTTTCCTTGGCGTGGAAGGCAAGCTTCGTGATACGGATATGTAGATCTCCTACCATTGTAACCGACTCTGTGTAACCCTAGCCCTCTCCGTGTCTATATAAACCGGAGGGTTTTAGTCCGTAGGACGAACAACAATCATACCATAGGCTAGCTTCTAGGGTTTAGCCTCCTTGATCTCATGGTAGATCTACTCTTGTACTACCCATATCATCAATATTAATCAAGCAGGATTAGGGTTTTACCTCCATCAAGAGGGCCCGAACCTGGGTAAAAACATCGTGTCCCCTGCCTCCTGTTACCATCCACCTAGACGCACAGTTCGGGACCCCCTACCCGAGATCCGCCGGTTTTGACACCGACAAAGCCATCATCGGAATATACAAGCCAAGTTCTATAATGAAAATTCCCACTAGTATATGAAAGTTAAATCATAGGATACTCTCTCTATGAAGAACATGGTGCTACTTTGAAGCACAAGTGTGGAAAAAGGATAGTAGCACTGCCCCTTCTCTCTTTTTCTCTCATTTTTTGGTGGGCTTCTTTGGCCTCTTTTTTATTTGGGCTTCTTTGGCCTCTTTTATTTTTTTGTAAAGTCCGGAGTCTCATCCCGACTTATGGGGGAATCATAGTCTCCATCATCCTTTCCTCACTGGGGCAATGCTCTAATAATGATGATCATCACACTTTTATTTACTTACAACTCAATATTACAACTCGATATCTAGAACAAAGATATGACTCTATATGAATGCCTCCGGCGGTGTACCGGGATGTGCAATGATCTAGCGTAGCAATGACATCAAAAAACGACAAGCCATGAAAACATCATGCTAGCTATCTTACGATCATGCAAAGCAATATGACAATGAATGCTCAAGTCATGTGTATGATGATGATGAAAGTTGCATGGCAATATATCTCGGAATGGCTATGGAAATGCCATGATAGGTAGGTATGGTGGCTGTTTTGAGGAAGGTATATGGTGGGTTTAAGGTACCGGCGAAAGTTGCGGTACTAGAGAGGCTAGCAATGGATGGAAGGGTGAGAGTGCGTATAATCCATGGACTCAACATTAGTCATAAAGAACTCACATACTTATTGCAAAAATCTATTAGTCATCAAAACAAAGTACTACGCGCATGCTCCTAGGGGGATAGATTGGTAGGAAAAGACCATCGCTCGTCCCCGACCGCCACTCATAAGGAAGACAATCAATAAACACCTCATGCTCCGACTTTTACATAACGGTTCACCATACGTGCATGCTACGGGACTTGCAAACCTCAACACAAGTATTTCTCAATTTCACAATTACTCAACTAGCATGACTCTAATATCACCAATCTTTATATCGCAAAACTATTGCAAGGAATCAAACATATCATATTCAGCGATCTACAAGTTTATGTAGGATTTTATGACTAACCATGTGAATGACAGTTCCTGTCATCTCTCTAAATAGATATAAGTGAAGCAAGAGAGTTTAATTCTTTCTACAAAAGATATGCCCACACTCTAACAAATATAAGTGAAGCAAAAGAGCATTCTACAAATGGCGGTTTTCTATGTAAAGAGAAACAGGCAATCCAAGCTTCAAATGATATAAGTGAAGCACATGAAGCATTCTATAAAGCCATACTCAAAAGATATAAGTGAAGTGCAAGAGCATTCTATAAATCAACCAAGGACTATCTCATACCAGCATGGTGCATAAAAGAAAAATGAAAACTAAATGCAAAAGACGCTCCAAGATTGCACATATCGCATGAACGAAACGAATCGAAAACATACCGATATTTGTTGAAGAAAGAGGGGATGCCTCCCCAGCATCCCCAAGCTTAGACGCTTGAGTCTCCTTGAATATTTACTTGGGGTGCCTCGGGCATCCCCAAGCTTGAGCTCTTGCCTCTCTTCCTTCTTCTCACATCGAGACCTTCTCGATCATCGAACACTTCATCCACACAAAACTTCAACAGAAAACTCGGTAAGATCCGTTAGTATAATAAAGCAAATCACTACTCTAAGTACTGTTGCAAACCAATTCATATTTTGTTTTTGCATTGTGTCTACTGTAATATAACTTTTTCATGGCTTAATCCACTGATATAAATTGATAGTTTCATCAAAACAAGCAAACTATGCATCAAAAACAGAATCTGTCTAAAACAGAACAGTCTGTAAGCAATCTGAACATTCACCATACTTCTGATACTTGAAAAATTCTACCAAAATTAGGAAAAATAAACAATTTGTATAGGAAGACATTGCAAAAAGAATCAGAACCATTTGACGTTCCAGCTAAAAATGTAAAATCGCGCACTACAGCCAAAGTTTCTGTCCTGCACCGTACAAACCATCCATCAAATGTAAACATCCTAAAGGCAAACCTTGGCACATTATTTTTATAATACAATGGAATTGTACAAGGGGATAATTATTTTTGTTGAAAAGTTTCTGTAATCAAGATTCACAAAGTTGCCGTGAGCATGAACAAAGTTCAAGGAGCTCTCCCACTTCAACAATGCTTGTCTTTCTCACTTTCACTTTCCTTTTTGAAAAAGTTTTGGGTTCCCCTCTTTATTTTTGTTGTTTTTAAACTATATGAAAGCACTCAACAGAAATAAATGACTCTCTAAAACTTCCGGGTTGTCTCCCTGGCAGCGCTTTCTTTAAAGCCATTAAGCTAGGCATATAGTGCTCAAGTAATGAATCCACCCGGATCCAAGGTATATCAAAGCCAATTTTTAATTAACAATGATTTGTAATTTAGTAGTGAGCACAAAGTAACATTATATCATGCAAACACGAAGTCTAACTCCTCCTTCCTATGCATCGGCATGTCATAAAAGAACAATTCATGCACACATAGTAAAGGCCAATGCATAGTATAAACAGTTCCTTGCAATTTTATCGTATTGGAAACATAGAGAGGTGGAGATATAGTTCCTCTCTCATAATAATTGCAAGTAGAAGCAGCAAGCACATGCATATTATATTCATCAAAATCATCATGTGATAGTAAGAAAGCAACCCATCAATATAATCCTTAATAAGGCAAACTTCTCCGATATAGTGTGTAGTCTGGAGAATTCAAAAGATAATAGGACTATCATGTGTGGGTGCAATAGCAACAATTTCATGTTTAACATAAGGAACTATAGCAAGTTCATCTCCATAAGCATAATTCATATTGGCATCTTGGCCACAAGCATAGCAAGCATCATCAAAAAGGGATATTTCAAAAGAGAAACGGGATCATAGCAATTATCATAGCAATCCTTCGGTAAGCATGAAGGGGAATTAAACAATGTATGAGTTGAAGAGTTACTCTCATTAGAAGGTGGGCACGGGTGATCAATCCGCTCTTCCTCCTTTTGTTCTTCGCTCTCCTCCTCATCTTTTCATCCAATGAGCTCACAGTTTCATCTTCTTCTTCCATAGATTCCTGCAAAATATTAGTCTCTTCTTGGACAGCGGAGACTTTCTCAATAATGCATTAATATCGTAATTGTATTCATAATTCTCATAACAATATTTAAGGATAGCTAAATTTTCAGGTCTATAAACCGAATCATCAAAATCTTCAAACTCTTTAAACATAGATTCAATTTCATAAGCACCCATAAAAGCAACAAATTCTTCTATTTGTTCCACATCATAGTAATCATATATACCTCTAGCATAAGAAGCCAAGGTTTCATTATCATTAAATTTGCATGAAAAGGGGAGGTTGGAGCCTTCATCCTAGAGGCAACAAGTTAATCCTATCTCAAGCATAGTTGTCTAGCATTACCAATTCAATATATGAATTTGATCCCATAATAGTTTCCCTTTTTGTGTTCAAGCGGTAATCCCTAAAGTATTCACGTTGATCCAACGTTTACTCCCATTACATAATTGAATGGGGTTTCCTCAGGATTATTAAAGTAGTACATAATATCTTTCACATAACCAGCATCGAGGGTTTTAGGAGGTTCCCCATCTCCATGAGAAGAAAGTACACCTAATTTTTTTGGTATTTCGTGTTCCATATCCATAACTAAAGATAAATAACAACTAAGAACAGCAAATAAAAATTACTTAGTGATAAAGCAAACAAGCACACACGAGAATATTCACCCCACGCTATTGCTCCCCGACAACGACGCCAGAAAAAGGTCTTGATAACCCACAAGTATAGGGGATCGCAACAGTTTTTGATAAGTAAGAGTGTCGAACCCAACGAGGAGCTAAAGGCAGAACAAATATTCTCTCAAGTTCTATCGACCACCGATACAATTCTGCGCGCGCTTGATGTTCGCTTTACCTAGAACAAGTATGAAACTAGAAGTACTTTGTAGGTGTTGTTGATAGGTTTGCAAGATAATAAAGAGCAAGTAAATAAAAAGTAGGGGCTGTTTTAGATAAAGACACAACTAAGTTAGGTTTAGTAGAGAGCTTGTTGTTACGAGAAAGTTATTTGTCCCTAGGCAATCGATAACTAGACCGGTAATCATTATTGCAATTTTATATGAGGGAGAGGCATAAGCTAACATACTTTCTCTACTTGGATCATATGCACTTATGATTGGAACTCTAGCAAGCATCCGCAACTACTAAAGATCATTAAGGTAAAACCCAACCATAGCATTAAAGCATCAAGTCCTCTTTATCCCATACGCAACAACCCCCTTACTCGGGTTTGTGTTTCAGTCACTCACGCAACCCACTATAAGCGAATCATGAACGTATTGCAACACCCTACAGCGGGGATCCCTCACGCTTGCGCGACACGGAGAGCACCATAGGACAGCACCAATAATAAAACATGCAACTCAAACCAATCTGATCATCAAATAGCCATAGGACAAAATGGATCTACTCAAACATCATAGGATAGCCATACATCATTGGGAAATAATATATAGCGTTGAGCACCATGTTTAAGTAGAGATTACAGCGGGTAAGAGAGAGGTTACACCGCTGCATAGAGGGGGGAAGAGTTGGTGATGATGGCGGTGAAGTTGTTGGTGAAGATTGCGGTGATGATGGCCCCCGGTGGCACTCCGGTGCCACCGGAAGCAAGGGGGAGAGAACCCCCCCTCCTTCTTCTTCTTCCTTGAACTCCTCCCTAGATGGGAGAAGGGTTTTCCCTCTGGTCCATGGCCTCCATGGTGTGGGAGGGGCGAGAGCCCCTCCGAGATTGATTCTGGCTCTCTGTCTCTCTCTGTTTCAGCGTTCTCAGATTCTGCCCTTTCACCGTTTCTTATATTCCCGGAGATCCATAACTCCGATTGGGCTGAAATTTTAACATGATCTCTATCCGGATATTAGCTTTCTTGCAGCGAAAGAAGGCATCAACCGCTTACGGGGTGACCACGAGGGTCAGGGGCGCGCCCCCCTGCCTCGTGGCCCCCTCAGGCATCGTCTCGCGTGGATTTTTCTTCCCAAAAATCATATATATTCCAAAAAAAATCTCCGTTAGTTTTTATCCCGTTTGGACTCCGTTTTGATATGGATATTCTGCGAAACAAAAAACATGCACCAAACAGGAACTGGCACTGGGATATGTTAGTCCCAAAAATAGTATAAAAGTTGCCAAAAGTATATGAAAGTTGTAGAATATTGGCACGGAACAATCAAAAATTATAGATACGACGGAGACATATCAGCATCCCCAAGCTTAATTCCTGCTCGTCCTCGAGTAGGTAAATGATAAAAAAGATAATTTTTGATGTGGAATGCTACCTAGCATAATCTTGATCACATATCTAATCATGGCATGAATATTAAGACAGTGAATGATCAAAGCAATAGTCTATCATTTGACATAAAACAATAATACTTCAAGCTCACTAATAAAGCAATCATGTTTCAAAATAACATGGCCAAAGAAAGTTATCCCTACAAAATCATATAGTCTGGCTATGCTCCATCTTCACCACACAAAATATTCAAATCATGCACAACCCCGATGACAAGCCAAGCAAATTGTTTCATACTTTTGATTCTCAAACCTTTTCAACTTTCACGCAATACATGAGCATGAGCCATGGACAATAGCACTATAGTGGAATAGAATATGATGGTGAGATAGGTTGTGATGAAGACAATAAAAATTAAGACACAAATCAACAAAACCCGTATCATACTCTCAATGTCACCTCAAGTATCCGTGGGTATGATTATATGATATGCATCACACAATCTCAGATTCATCTATTCAACCAACACATAGAACCTCAAAGAGTGCCCCAAAGTTTCTACCGGAGAATCACGACGAAAATGTGCCAACCCCTATGCATAGGTTCATGGGTGGAACCCGCAAGTTGATCACCAAAACATACATCAAGTGAATCACGTGATATCCC
Source organism: Triticum urartu (assembly GCF_003073215.2). Classification (NCBI taxonomy): domain Eukaryota; kingdom Viridiplantae; phylum Streptophyta; class Magnoliopsida; order Poales; family Poaceae; genus Triticum; species Triticum urartu. The sequence goes on from NW_024114085.1 coordinate 18,332, forward strand.
ATTGTCACCTAGATACGCACGGCAAGACATACATCAAGTGTTCTCAAATATTTAAAGACTCAATCCGATAAGATAACTTCGAAGGGGAAACTCAATCCATTACAAGAGAGTAGAGGGAGTGAAGAAATATAAGATCCAACTATAATAGCAAAGCTCGCGATACATCAAGATCGTACCAAATTAAGAACACGAGAGAGAGAGAGAGAGATCAAACACATAGCTACTGGTACATACCCTCAGCCCCGAGGAGAACTACTTCATCCTCGTCATGGAGAGCACCGGTATGATGAAGATGGCCACCGGAGAGGGATTCCCCCTCCGGCAGGGTGCGGAACGGTCTAGATTGATTTTCGGTGGCTACGGAGGCTTCTGGCGGCGGAACTCCCGATCTATTTTACTCTCCGATAGTTTTAGGGTATATGGATATATATAGGTGGAAGAAATACATCCGGGGAGCCATGAGGGGCCCACTAGGGTGGAGGGCGTGCCCCCTGCCTCGTGGCTTCCGTGTTGATCCCCTGTCGTGCACTCCAAGTCTCCTGTGTTGCTTTCTTTCCAAAAATAACTTTTCCGAAGGTTTCATTCGTTTGGACTCCGTTTGATATTCCTTTTCTTCAAAAGCCTAAAACAAGGGAAAAAACTGGCACTGGGCTCTAGGTCAATAGTTAGTCCCAAAAATCATATAAAATAGCATATAGATGCATATAAAACATCCAAGGTTGATAATATAATAGCATGGAACAATCAAAAATTATAGATATGTTGGAGACGTATCATACCTGATAGTATTTGCATGTCTATGTTGTTGTAGATAGATGGCCCGTGTTGTTGTTCCGTTGAATTTTAATGCGTTCCTTGAGAAAGCAAAGTTGAAAGATGATGGTAGCAATTACACGGACTGGGTCCGTAACTTGAAGATTATCCTCATTGCTGCACAGAAGAATTAAGTCCTAGAAGCACCGCTAGGTGCCAAACCTGCTGCAGGAGCAATACCAGATGTTATGAACGTCTGGCAGAGCAAAGCTGATGACTACTCGATAGTTCAGTGTGCCATGCTTTATGGCTTACAACTAGGACTTCAATGACGTTTTGAACGTCATGGAGCATATGAGATGTTCCTGGAGTTGAAGTTAATATTTCAAGCAAATGCCCGGATTGAGAGATATGAAGTCTCCAATAAGTTCTACAGCTGCAAGATGGAGGAGAATAGTTCTGTCAGTGAACATATACTCAGAATGTCTGGGTACCATAACCACTTGACTCAACTAGGAGTTAATCTTCCGGTTGATAGTGTCATTGACAGAGTTCTTCAATCACTGCCACCAAGCTACAAGAGCTTTGTGATGAACTATAATATGCAAGGGATGATAAGACTATTCCCGAGCTCTTCGCAATGCTGAAAGGCTGCGGAGGTAGAAATCAAGAAGGAGCATCAAGTGTTGATGGTTAACAAGACCACCAGTTTCAAGAAAAGGGTAAAGGCAAGAAGAAAGGGAATTTCAAGAAGAACGACAAATAAGTTGCTGCTCAAGAGAAGAAACCCAAGTTTGGACCTAAGCCTGAGACTGAGTGCTTCTACTGCAAACAGACTGGTCACTGGAAGCGGAACTGCCCCAAGTATTTGGCGGATAAGAAGGATGGCAAGGTGAACAAAGGTATATGTGATATACATGTTATTGATGTGTACCTTACTAATTCTCGCAGTAGTGCCTGGGTATTTGATACTGGTTTTGTTGCTAATATTTGCAACTCGAAACAGGGACTACAAATTAAGCGAAGATTGGCAAAGGACGAGGTGACGATGCGCGTGGGAAATGGTTCCAAAGTCGATGTGATCGCAGTCGGCACGCTACCTCTACATCTACCTTCGGGATTAGCATTAGACATGAATAATTGTTATTTGGTGTCAGCATTAAACATGAATATTATATCTGGATCTTGTTTGATGCGAGATGGTTATTCATTTAAATCAGAGAATAATGGTTGTTCTATTTATATGAGTAATATCTTTTATGGCCATGCACCCTTAAAGAGTGGTCTATTCTTTTTGAATCTCAATAGTGGAGATACACATATTCATAGTATTGAAGCTAAAAGATGCAGAGTTGATAATGATAGTGCAACTTATTTGTGGCACTGCCGTTTAGGTCATATTGGTATAAAGCACATGAAGAAACTCCATTCTGATGGACTTTTGGAATCACTTGATTATGAATCACTTGGTAATTTCAAACCGTGCCTCATGAGCAAGATGACTAAAATGCCGTTCTCCGAAACCATGGAGCGAGCAACAGATTTGTTGGAAATCTTACATACTGATGTATGTGGTCCGATGAATATTGAAGCTCTCCGTGGGTATCGTTATTTTCTCACCTTCACAGATGATTTGAGCAGATATGGGTATATCTACTTGATGAAACATAAGTCTGAAACATTGAAAAGTTCAAAGAATTTCAGAGTGAAGTTGGAAAATTATCGTAACAAGAAAATAAAGTTTCTACGATCTGATCGTGGAGGAGAATATTTGAGTTACGAGTTTGGTGTACATTTGAAACAATGCGGAATAGTTTCGCAACTCACGCCACCCGGAACACCACAGCGTAATGGTGTGTCCGAACGTCGTAATCGTACTTTACTAGATATGGTGCGATCTATGATGTCTCTTACTGATTTACCGCTATCGTTTTGGGGTTATGCTTTAGAGACGGCTGCATTCACGTTAAATAGGGCACCATGTAAATCCGTTGAGATGACGCCTTATGAACTGTGGTTTGGCAAGAAGCCAAAGTTGTCGTTTCTTAAAGTTTGGGGCTGCGATGCTTATGTGAAAAGGCTTCAACCTGATAAGCTTGAACCCAAATCGGAGAAATGTGTCTTCATAGGATACCCAAAAGAGACAGTTGGGTACACCTTCTATCACAGATCCGAAGGCAAGACTTTTGTTGCGAAGACTGAATCCTTTCTAGAGAAGGAGTTTCTCTCGAAAGAAGTGAGTGGGAGGAAAGTAGAACTTGATGAGGTAACTGTACCTGCTCCCTTATTGGAAAGTAGTTCATCACAGAAACCGGTTTTTGTGACGCCTACACCAATTAGTAAGGAAGCTAATGATAATGATCATAAAACTTCAGACCAAGTTACTACCGAACCTCGTAGGTCAACCAGAGTAAGATCCGCACCAGAGTGGTACGGTAATCCTGTTCTAGAAGTCATGTTACTAGACCATGACGAACCTACAAACTATGAGGAAGCGATGATGAGCCCAGATTCCACAAAATGGCTTGAGGCCATGAAATCTGAGATGGGATCCATGTATGAGAACAAAGTGTGGACTTTGGTTGACTTGCCCGATGATCGGCAAGCCATCGAGAATAAATGGATCTTCAAGAAGAAGACAGACGCTGAGTAATGTTACTGTCTACAAAGCTCGACTTGTTGCGAAAGGTTTTCGACAAGTTCAAGGAGTTGACTACGATGAGACCTTCTCACCAGTAGCGATGCTTAAGTCCGTCCGAATCATGTTAGCTATTGCCGCATTTTATGATTATGAAATTTGGCAAATGGATGTAAAGACTGCATTCCTGAATGGATTTCTGGAAGAAGAGTTGTATATGATGCAACCTGAAGGTTTTATCGATCCAAAGGGTGCTAACAAAGTGTGCAAGCTCCAGCGATCCATTTATGGACTGGTGCAAGCCTCTCGGAGTTGGAATAAACGTTTTGATAGTGTGATCAAAGCATATGGTTTTATACAGACTTTTGGAGAAGCCTGTATTTACAAGAAAGTGAGTGGGAGCTCTGTAGCATTTCTAATATTATATGTGGATGACATATTGTTGATTGGAAATGATATAGAATTTCTGGATAGCATAAAAGGATACTTGAATAAGAGTTTTTCAATGAAAGACCTCGGTGAAGCTGCTTACATATTGGGCATCAAGATCTATAGAGATAGATCAAGACGCTTAATTGGACTTTCACAAAGCACATACCTTGACAAAGTTTTGAAGAAGTTCAAAATGGATCAGCAAAGAAAGGATTCTTGCCTGTGTTACAAGGTGTGAAGTTGAGTAAGGCTCAATGCCCGACCACTGCAGAAGATAGAGAAAATGAAAGATGTTCCCTATGCTTCAGCCATAGGCTCTATCATGTATGCAATGCTGTGTACCAGACCTGATGTGTGCCTTGCTATTAGTTTAGCAGGGAGGTACCAAAGTAATCCAGGAGTGGATCACTGGACAGCGGTCAAGAACATCCTGAAATACCTGAAAAGGACTAAGGATATGTTTCTCGTTTATGGAGGTGACAAAGAGCTCATCGTAAATGGTTACGTTGATGCAAGCTTTGACACTGATCCGGACGATTCTAAATCGCAAACCGGATACGTGTTTATATTGAACGGTGGAGCTGTCAGTTGGAGCAGTTCTAAACAAAGCGTCGTGGCGGGATCTACGTGTGAAGCGGAGTACATTGCTGCTTCGGAAGCAGCAAATGAAGGAGTCTGGATGAAGGAGTTCATATCCGATCTAGGTGTCATACCTAGTGCATCGGGTCCAATGAAAATCTTTTGTGACAATACTGGTGCAATTGCCTTGGCAAAGGAATCCAGATTTCACAAGAGAACCAAGCACATCAAGAGACGCTTCAATTCCATCCGGATCAAGTCCAGGTGGGAGACATAGATATTTGCAAGATACATACGGATCTGAATGTTGCAGACCCGTTGACTAAGCCTCTCTCACAAGCAAAACATGATCAACACCAAGACTCCATGGGTGTTAGAATCATTACTGTGTAATCTAGATTATTGACTCTAGTGCAAGTGGGAGACTGAAGGAAATATGCCCTAGAGGCAATAATAAAGTTATTATTTATTTCCTTATATCATGATAAATGTTTATTATTCATGCTAGAATTGTATTAACCGGAAACATAATACATGTGTGAATACATAGCCAAACAGAGTGTCACTAGTATGCCTCTACTTGACTAGCTCGTTGATCAAAGATGGTTATGTTTCCTAACCATAGACATGAGTTGTCATTTGATAACGGGATCACATCATTAGGAGAATGATGTGATTGACTTGACCCATTCGTCAGCTTAGCACTTGATCGTTTTAGTTTACTGCTATTGCTTTCTTCATGACTTATACATGTTCCTATGACTATGAGATTATGTAACTCCCGATTACCGGAGGAACACTTTGTGTGCTACCAAACGTCACAACGTAACTGGGTGATTATAAAGGTGCTCAGGTGTCTCCGATGGTACTTGCTGAGTTGACATAGATCAAGATTAGGATTGTCACTCCGAGTCTGTCGGAGAGGTATCTCTGGGCCCACTCGGTAATGCACATCACTATAAGCCTTGCAAGCATTGTAACTAATGAGTTAGTTGCGGATGATGCATTACAGAAACGAGTAAAGAGACTTGCCGGTAACGAGATTGAACTAGGTATTGAGATACCGACGATCGAATCTCGGGCAAGTAACATACCGATGACAAAGGGAACAACGTATGTTGTTATGCGGTTTGACCGATAAAGATCTTTGTAGAATATGTGGGAGCCAATATGAACATCCAGGTTCCGCTATTGGTTATTGACCAGAGACGTGTCTCGGTCATGTCTACATAGTTCTCGAACCCATAGGGTCCGCACGCTTAAAGTTCGGTGACGATCGGTATTATGAGTTTATGTGTTTTGATGTACCGAAGGTAGTTCGGAGTCCCGGATATGATCACGGACATGACGAGGAGTCTCGAAATGGTCGAGACATAAAGATCGATATATTGGACGAACTATATTCGGACTCCGGAAGTGTTCTGGGTGATTTCGGAGAAAACCAGAGTGTCGTAAGGTTACCGGAACCCCACCGGGAGAAATAATGGGCCTTATGTGCCTTAGTGGAGAGAGAGAGGGCTGGGGGAGGCCGGCCCTCCATGGCCGCACCAGGAGGAGGTTCCTCCTCCTAGTAGGAGTAGGGACTCCCCTCTTTCCTACTCCTACTAGAGGGGGAAAGGAAGGGGGAGAGGGAGAAGGAAATGGTCCCCCCTTTCCTAGTCCAATTCGGACCAGAGGGGGAGGGGCTCGCGGCCTGCCCTAGGCCAGCCCTCTCTCTCTCCACTAAGGCACATAAGGCCCATTATTTCTCCCGGTGGGGTTCCGGTAACCTTACGACACTCTGGTTTTCTCCGAAATCACCCAGAACACTTCCGGAGTCCGAATATAGTTGTCCAATATATCGATCTTTATGTCTCAACCATTTCGAGACTCCTCGTCATGTCCGTGATCATATCTAGGACTCCTAACTACCTTCGGTACATTAAAACACAAAAACTCATAATACCAATCGTCACCGAACTTTAAGCGTGCAGACCCTATGGGTTCGAGAACTATGTAGACATGACCAAGACACGTCTCTGGTCAATAACCAATAGCGGAACCTGGATGTTCATATTGGCTCCCACATATTCTACAAAGATCTTTATCGGTCAAACCGCATGACAGCATACGTTGTTCCCTTTGTCATCGGCATGTTACTTGCCCGAGATTTGATCATCGGTATGTCAATACCTAGTTCAATCTCGTTATCAGCAAGTCTCTACTCGTTCTGTAAGGCATCATACCGCAACTAACACATTAATTACAATGCTTGCAAGGCTTATAGTGATGTGCATTATCGAGTGGGCCCAGAGATACCTCTCCGACAATCGGAGTGACAAATCCTAATCTTGATCTATGTCAACTCAACAAGTACCATCGGAGAAAGCTTTAGAGCACCTTTATAATCACCTACTTACGTTGTGACGTTTGGTAGCACACAAAGTGTTCCTCCGGTAATCGGGAGTTACATAATCTCATAGCCATAGGAACATGTATAAGTCATGAAGAAAGCAATAGCAGTAAACTAAAACGATCAAGTGCTAAGCGGACGAAATGGGTCAAGTCAATCACATCATTCTCCTAATGATGTGATCCCGTTTATCAAATGACAACTAATGTCTATGGTTAGGAAACATAACCATCTTTGATCAACGAGCTAGTCAAGTAGAGGCATACTACTGACACTCTGTTTGTCTATGTATTCACACATGTATCATGTTTCCGGTTAATACAATTCTAGCATGAATAATAAAAATTTATCATGATATAAGGAAATAAATAATAACTTTATTATTGCCTCTAGGACATATTTCCTTCAGTCTCCCACTTGCACTAGAGTCAATAATCTAGATTACATAGTAATGATTCTAACACCCATGGAGTCTTGGTGCTGATCATGTTTTTCTCATGAGAGAGGCTTAGTCAATGGGTCTGCAACATTTAGATCCGTATGTATCTTGCAAATCTCTATGTCTCCCACCTGGACTTGATTGCGGATGGAATTGAAGCGTCTCTTGATGTGCTTGGTTCCTTGTGCAATCTGGATTCCTTTGCCAAGGCAATTGCACCAGTATTGTCACAAAAGATTTTCATTGGACCTGATGCACTAGGTATGACACCTAGATCGGATATGAACTCCTTCATTTGCTGCTTCCGAAGCAGCAATGTACTCTGCTTCACACGTAGATCCTGCCATGACTCTTTGTTTAGAACTGCTCAACTGATAGCTCCACCATTCAATATAAACACGTATCCGGTTTGCGATTTAGAATCGTCCGGATCAGTGTTAAAGCTTGAATCAACATAACCATTTACGATGAGCTCTTTGTCACCTCCATAAACGAGAAACATATCCTTAGTCCTTTTCAGATATTCAGGATGTTCTTGACCGCTGTCCAGTGATCCACTCCTGGATTACTTTGGTACCTCCCTGCTAAACTAATAGCAAGGCACACATCAGGTCAGGTACATAGCATTGCATACATGATAGAGGCTATTGCTGAAGCATAGGGAACATCTTTCATTTTGTCTCTATCTTCTACAGTGGTCGGGCATTGAGTGTTACTCAACTTCACACCTTGTAACACATGTAAGAATCCTTTCTTTGCCTGATCCATTTTGAACTTCTTCAAAACTTTGTCAAGGTATGTGCTTTGTGAAAGTCCAATTAAGCGTCTTGATCTATCTCTATAGATCTTGATGCCCAATATGTAAGCAGCTTCACCGAGGTCTTTCATTGAAAAACTCTTATTCAAGTATCCTTTTATGCTATCCAGAAATTCTATATCATTTCCAATCAACAATATGTCATCCACATATAATATTAGAAATTCTACAGAGCTCCCACTCACTTTCTTGTAAATACAGGCTTCTCCAAAAGTCTGTATAAAACCATATGCTTTGATCACACTATCAAAACGTTTATTCCAACTCCGAGAGGCTTGCACTAGTCCATAAATGGATCACTAGATCTTGCACACTTTGTTAGCATCCTTTGGATCGATAAAACCTTCGGGTTGCATCATATACAACTCTCCTTCTAGAAATCCATTCAGGAATGCAGTCCTTTACATCCATTTGCCAAATTTCATAATCATAAAACGGCAATAGCTAACATGATTCGGATGGACTTAAGCATCGCTATGGGTGAGAAGGTCTCATCGTAGTCAACTCCTTGAACTTGTCGAAAACCTTTCGCAACAAGTCGAGCTTTGTAGACAGTAACATTACCATCAGCGTCTGTATTCTTCTTGAAGATCCATTTATTCTTAATGACTCACCGTTCATCGGGCAAGTCAATCAAATTCCATACTTTGTTCTCATACATGGATCCCATCTCAGATTTCATGGCCTCAAGCCATTTCACGGAATCTGGGCTCCATCATCCGTTGCTGC